>NC_088246.1:133434394-133596894 GCF_036013445.1 Caloenas nicobarica | reverse complement strand
TTCATTTTTTAAAAAGTAGTGCTTTTTCAATATCAAATAGCAGTTTAGTATTAAAAGGAGGAGATTAGAAGTTAAACAACTAGTTAGTGTGATCTTCTCCTATACTATGTTTATCCAAACATCTAGATATATTCATATTATTGCGTAAGTTCTATCCAGCTACCTATATCCAGGTACATATACACATTACAGTAAACAATGAATCTAGAATATCAATATAAGGAATTTTAAGCCACATTACATCACATCAATGAAGAGAAAAATAGCAAGAGTTTATGTGCGGCGAATAATTTTCAGAGCAGTAACAGATATAGATTCACTGTTTCATTTACATGTAAAAAAAAAGGCAAAGTGTTGTTTGTAGATGCTCTAGTATCTGATTCAGGGGAGCAGAAGTAGCTGTTTCAGAGAAACATTCCTTGTACTCTCCTGCTGACATAATTCAATCCTGGCCCACAGGGATCACCACCTATTCACCTGGAGTTAGGCTAAGACTAGCAACACATTTCACATGGGCCACTGATAACTGTCACATGGCAGCAACCTTCAGTCACAACTGACTGAGGTCAGACTGAAACTGGTCACTTAGAGGTTAAAGGTTCTGTATTCTATTACCAGTCGTAGCCATCCAGTCACCACACTATAAATATTTAATATAATTACAGTTTGCTCCTCATAAAATTCATTCACTTGTGGATGCCACCAGCTTCCATTTTCTTGATGACAGAAACTGAAACTCAGTTGAAAATGAACTTAAAGTCTTGCTTTACTTGTCTTTTGGTTAATTCAAATTGTAATTATCTCTAATTTGAAAATGCTTATACAGAAGAGTTGCTCCTGTAAAAGGGAAAAGGGTCTATTTAACATTCTGGACAATGTCAAATGTCTGTCTCTGTTAACTTTCTTTCTACAAATTCCCTGAAGTGACACATTGAATTATAGAGTAAATCTTCTGTGCTGTAAATAAGAACACGGTCCTGGCTGGAGGAGGGAGAATTAAGAAGGTAGTTTCACACGTTAGTGATGACAACATATAATTGACTTGTTGCTCTGTTTTGTTATGCTACTCAGTGGTTACGCTGTCATCAGTGACTTATGAAATTAACACACTCTCTTCGCATATATGTCCTCTTTGAATGCCTTGGGTAAAAGTGGCTTACAGTACCCGGGAAATATTTGACATGTAGGCTGTCATCACTTTAGAAATATCGTGAAACCAAACAACAAAAATATGGGAAGTGTGATGGTAGTTTTGCATTATTCGGTGTGATTTTTAGAAATACTTTCATTCTTCACAGGACTAAATCAGAAAATTAAATATGCATTTAATATTAATAATGAAGATTTTAAGTCTTCACACTCCAGAAGTGTAACTGTTGGACCTCAGTTCACAGGAGAATATTCTTTTGGATGAGACTTTATATCAGTGTCTTTATTTATACACGCATGTATCTTGCCATTTTTATGGAGTAACAATGGCCAAAACACAATCTAAGTTGAAGATGGGTTCCTGTTAGATATTTGAGTATATAAATGCCAAAAACACACAGATAGGGAAAATAGGGTGTTCGAACCAATTATAGCAAAATTAAGTAACTGCACAAATTGCAAAAAACTAATCCTGGTACACAAGGACCAAGAGATTACTTGCCAGTAGTTACAATTCTTCAAGTGAAAGAGCATTCACATATTCATAAATGTCCTATCACTAGAGATCTGAGAAGTTTTTCCATTGCAATGCTTGCTGAAGTTAACACTCAAAGTCACACTCTCTCATTTAGTACGAATGGAGTATGGAATGCATTTGGCATTGTTTCAGTTTTACTTCAACCACAGAAATAAAACCATAAAAACAATGGAAGACTTTAAAGAGAACCAAAATTGGACTACAGGTGCAATTATAGGGTGTTATGCTATGTCTGCCATAGCAAAGCAGTCAGATTCCTTTTCCATCTGAACCAGAACATCAGATCATGGTGGAAATAACAGAAATATATATACAAATATGATGATGGAATATTAAGGAATTTCCTCCCAAAAGAGTCTGTATGTTCAAGAAAATGGGAGCACAAGAACTGATGCCTTCTTTTCCTAGTGGGAAGCAAGCAGATCTAAATGAGGTTCGTGATACTCATCAAGAACACCAAGAATACTATGGAACAAATCTCCCCTTAGTGACTTTGTAAAGGATTATTGAGTTAGCTGTCATTGACTGTATGTGCAACATTTGGATATGTAATAGGAAAGCTTTGCCTGAACTGCAAAGGTAAGGCTCTAGAATACCGAAATGCAGTCTTCTCCTCTTGAATCCAAGGTCCACATACAACAAAGATGCCCAAAAACCCTTGCCATTCCACTACAGACACACTTTATATCATTGCTCAAGGAACCCAGGGTAGGTGGAGGGGCATTTCTTATGAACATTGAGCTGATTTCACCACCACAGCTGAGAAACCCAACAGTGTGAAAAACAGTGACTTGCTACTTGGTGAGAAAGTACACTGAGTGTAATCACACTTGGAGACAATCAAAGTGAAGATGAACATGAAACATGAGGTATGAAGAAATTACTGGTACTAAGAGGTTCATGTGTTATTTTACTGGGTTGGTTAGACAACAAATACACCAAATTCTGCCAGGATCTATGAAAGCTCTCATCACTAAGAATCATTCTACAAACCTCCACAGTCTATGACAGCATAGATTCCATTTTCGAGTGTTCACTGAAACAGAGATGTCTCAACAGAGTCTATGTTCCTCAAAGACTGATAATTCCTTTAGAAAAGAAAGAAATTACTGAAAAAAAAATATTCAAAGACCATGCACAAGCTCAGACTATTAATAGAATCACAGAATCATAGAATTGTTTAGGTTGGAAAAGACCTTTGGGATCATTGAGTCCAACCATTAACCTAGCACTGACAAGTCCACCAATAAACCATGTCCCTAAGCACCCTACAGGTATTTTAAATAACTCCAGGGATGGTGAGCCAACCACTTCCCTGGGCAGCCTGTTCTAATGCCTGACAAACCTTTCTGTGAAGAAATTTTTCCTAATATCCAATCTAAATTTCCCATGGTGCAACTTGATGCCATTTCCTCTTATCCTATCGCTTGTTGCTTGGGAGAAGAGACCAACACTCTCCACGCTACAACCTCCTTTCAGGTATTTGTAAAGAGTGATAAGGTCTCCCCTCAGCCTCCTTTTCTCCAGACTAAACAACCCCAGTTCCCACACCTGCTCCTTATAAGACTTGTGGTCCGGACTCCTCACCAGCTGTGTTGCCCTTCTCCAAACTCTCTCCAGCACCTCAATGTCTTTCTTGTAGTGAGGGGCCCAAAACTGAACACAGCATTCAAGGTGTGGCCTCAGCAGTGCCAAGTACAGGGGGACAATCACTTCCCTAGTCCTGCTGGCTACATGGTTTCTGATACAAGGAAGGATTCTGTTGGCCTTTTTGGCCACCTGATGGCTCATATTCAACTGGCTGTTGACCAGCACCTCCAGATCTTTTCCACTGGGCAGCTTTCCAGCCACTCTTCCCTAAGCCTGTAGCGTTGCATGGGGTTTTTGTGACCCAAGTGCAGGACCCAGCACTTGACCTTGTTGAACCTCATGCAATCGGCCTCAGCCCATCCATCCAGCTGGTCCAGAGCCCTCTGTAGATTCTTCCTACCCTCAAACAGATCAACACTCCCACCCAACTCAGTGTCATCCTAAACTTACTGTGGGTGCA
Source organism: Caloenas nicobarica (assembly GCF_036013445.1). NCBI lineage: Eukaryota > Metazoa > Chordata > Aves > Columbiformes > Columbidae > Caloenas > Caloenas nicobarica. The sequence continues at coordinate 133,593,157 of NC_088246.1, read as the reverse complement.
CTTGATCCCCTTGTCCAGATCACTGATAAAGATATTAAACAGAACTGGCCCCAGTAATGATCCCATTAGAAATCAAAACAGAAATAACAACAGTGAGGTGATCTGTCTCTGTAAAATATATGCACCTTAGAAATCTCAAATTACAGACTGGACTTTCCTGAAGAGCTCCAGAACTCCTTAACTTTACTATCAAATACAAAAGCTCATTTTGAAGTCCAGAACAACCAGTCAGCTCCTCTTTCCAAAACAAGAAAACAAACAAACAAATAGCACCAACAACAACAAAAACAACACAACAAATCCAGCACTGAAATAAGTATTGTATTCCACATTATATGTCCTTTCAGTCAGAGAAATAGGATAAGGCATTTGGTGTTATTTGTGTTTGTGTGAGTGCTGTGTTTTCTGTCTGCATTGATCTGTGTGGCTAGCTACTTAAAAATGTATATGTATATGTGTCATGTGTTTGTGTGCCTATTGCAAATATGTGCTCCTCTTGCTGCTGGCTGGGCTTGGGGACACCTGCTGCAGCAGCTTCACTTCTGTTGAGTGAATCAGTGTATTCAAAAGTTTCTTGGCCTACAAAAAAATCCCAAAACCCCAGAAGTAAACAAAATACACAAACTCATCAATCAGAATAAACTTCTTCAGGGGATTTTTAATTTTAATTAGGAGACCTAACTAAAATCTCTATAAATGAAAACTATCACTTTTCTAAGAAGTATAACAACAGTCCAAATCGACACACAACTGAGAAAAGTCAACTGCAATCTCCTGTATAACTTTGTAAGAAAAAACAAAGACCGTGGGATGCCACAAGGAGGCAATTTCCATTCTGTCGTGTTTCATCTTTTTTCCAAGGACTCTGCAATTAGTCACAAAAAGGGAAAGAAATCTAACCTTCCTGTATCCCAAATCTACAATGAGTGTTTCCAGAATCTTGGTATCAAGGGATTACATCTGCCATCGAGGCAATTTTGTTGCCATTCTGCTGCTAAGAAGCACTAAAGAAAAAAATGTGAATGACAAAGGAAAACTTTAGAAATATAAGCTCCCCGTTCATCCTAGTTACTAATTTAGCTGGCTGAAACTGAGCCAGATCTCCATCATTCTGTTCTTCCTTCTCAAACAAACTACTCAAAAAGAGTAAATTGAAAAGTCCAGCAGTGGGTATAGTATTAGAGGGATATGGGCATTTCTGATATGATTCTTCACATTCATCCATTTTGTCTGCAATATGTAATAGCCATGACATTTATGATGAAAGGTTTTAAATGGGTATAGGAGCAAGGGTGAAAAAAAAGGGAGGAGAATGACTATATAAGAGCTAGGAATTATAGCTGCAATCTGCTTCTTGATGAGGAGCAGAAATGCAAAAATATTTATATTCATGTCTTGACCTTGACTGATAATCTGTCAGGTCTATCATGTGGAGCAAGTGCAGCTGGTAACATGCTTTGCAGCCCTAATTCCCTCAACAATCAAAATAATTTGTTTTGTCTTCTTCTCATGGAAGGGCAAGGGTATGCAATTTTTTTCTGGTCTGGAGATGGGACACTGCTGAGAAATGTATGTGGATATAGACCTGTGACTACATTTGTATTAACACAGTCACCTAGAGCTTGGCAATGAGCTCTCAGCTCCATTGTAGAGACATGGCCATTTTCTCCACACAAATATGTAGGGAATATTTGTGCTGTATAGAGATCCCTACAGCCACTCTATCTTTGCTTCCTTATTTATAACAAAGGTATGTAAAGGGAATTAAAAAAAAAAAAAAAAAAGACAATATCAAAGTTTCCTGTTTTAAGGCAAGAATACAAAAGTCTCATTTAACTGGCTATATCACAAGATATTAATTCCTTTACCAGCAAATCCATATTCCACAGCCGAATGACAAAGTTTTGCAATACTAAAGGAAAATAGTGAATCGGTCTTTAAGATGGATAAAATAAAAATCCACAAGTTACGCACCATTCAGATTACCATAGTCTTACACATAATAACTTATCTTGAATCATTTATACATATAGGGTATTACATGTACATTTCATAGAGCAAAAGAATCTACAAAATATTTGAGAGTTCTTGCATCATATTTTGAAAGGTTTCTTTTCTGGCACTCTCCTCAGCTGTCACTACTCAGACCATACCCAAAAAAAACGACCAGAGGAAAGAACACCACTTAGTAATTGGCAGAATATTGAAAGTAAGAACAATCCATGACACTAAAGGCTCATAAGATAGGCAGTTGACTTACCTGGTATCTCAACTGCTTTTCTTTTTTTCCTTTTAGTCTAATCTATTGTATGCCTAATAATGGAAAACTAAGGCTTTGTGTCACTTAAATATTTTGAATGACCACAATATAACACAGACTTGTTCCTCATCACTGTTTTGCCTTTGTCAGGCAAGAGGAGTTATCACTTCTTGTTAATACAGCAGCACATAGGAGAAACTTAAAATAAATTACTGCTAACTGTTCCAAATGAAAACATAAGTAGGGCATATTTTTGAAAGTGCTGTCGTTCATAGTGGTAGCTCGTACCATGGTTCAGTCAAGCTATTCAATTTTTGTAAATGTGTATCAAGAGCCCATCCAGAGACAAGAAGTGGTTGCTCCAGATGCTTATTGTGAGTAGCTGTGGATCTGATATTGAGACACTGTAGAAATGTTCCAAGTATGTTTAAAAAACACTAAAACAAAACTGAAATTTTTCATGAGCTATAGCTCATGTAAGTGTAAGTAAGAGTAAGCTCATGTAAGCTCATGTAAGTGTAAGTTTTGAAGTGACATTTACCCCAGCTGAAAACTAAAGTTAATGAAATTACACTTTTCACAACTGTCCTACTTTACAGTGAGTGAAAATTTGGAGACATTATGATCTAGGTTATATTGCATACACATGGTACCTAGACAAAGCCAACTCAGGCTGAGAAATTGCCCTGAAGATGTGTGCACACTCAGGTAAAGTTCTTTTCCCTCTTTCCTCAGCAAAGCAGTTACCCAGAAGCTGATAAACTTGAATGGTGTGGTCTATGCATGCTACATAGACTGGAGACAAGTGTCCATCAATTGAATAATCCTAGTTTCTGTAAACTGTGTTTATTAAAATTATATTTTTCCTAATTTTCTAGCTGCTATTGGTATTGTTACCCAATTAAAATTATTAGATATTTTCAATAGTGTTTGGAACATTTATTCCATCTTCCAGTTGCCAGACTGCAATAAGTAGATATTTTCATTTTTATGAAATAACACAGAATAATTACCTCACAGTGAAGCCTCTATGCCTTAACCAAATGCATCATGGGTAGCAGTAGTGCATACTATTACTGATTATTTAGTCCACTAGCTTATCATGAAATGGTGGAGGGCTTCTGGGGTGAGATTGTCAAAGATCATAAACAGCACTGTACACAATTCCAGTGACACATGGCTAATCCACTACTTACAGCAAAGGCATTACCAACTCATTTCATGGAGGGAAAGGAATCAACGCTATTCTGTAAAATAGTCCTGGCTTGATAGTTTTAATTGTATTTTAATGTTATTTATTCTGGTATAAATAAATAGATCTAAATATTCTGCAATAAAAGTCTGGTCCTTAAAGTGGTAACTTTGAAAAGCTATTTTTTATAATGTTTGAATGTAAATGGAGAGAAACATGCCACTCTCACACCCTGCCCCATTTTCTGTGCTTCAAAGGTAAACAAAATCTATACCCAGGTCTATTAATTTTCTCAGTATAAACATGAGCTACACAATGGCATATCTTCCTTCATAATAATTCTAGGTGTTAGGTCATAAAAGTCATATAATATTTTTACAGTGTACTAATCAGGAAAAAAGTGGTGGTTTACTCTGTATTTTTTCCTCGTCATGTGCAAATGTACTTTAGTGTAATTCATGCAGTTTCCACAGTAACAAGAAAATAAAATCAAAATTTATTTAGGCTTCATACCCAATATCAATTTCAAAATACTTTGCATGTTGCTTTTGATCGTTTTGTTATGAGACCTTTTGTAACTCCTATTTTGTGGCTGAGCTGCATTAAAGCTTTGACATACCTTCTTTTCAAGTTCTGTGAAATCAGATTTAAGAGCGACAAAGCCATCACAACAGAGAGACTCTTCAGCTGTAGGCACATTCTGATTGTCTACTGAAGGCTGCCTGTGCTGCTGAACATTTGTCTTTTGGCCTTCCAGCTGTGTATTTAAATCAATAGAAAAGACAGATATAAGAATAAGTAATGACCTAATTATGCTACAAAAAAGGTAACCTTTCTTTCATTCTATATTGTTCCTTACTACTTAGTATATATTTACTTCTACCAAGGTATCTTATTGTTCCATTAACTTATATGTTATCTGCACCAGAGAAATCTGAAGTGAGTTTTTTAATAAATCTTTAACAAGCATTTCTTGATATATTACAAAAATTGAAGTTGGTCAGATTTAATATCTCACCATTTAGCAGTATTCCTACCTATAGCATTTCAAGAAAGCATTGCCAAATTCTGTTTGTCTATCATTTACCATATTTTGATTTTCCATTATCAAAAGACAGATTTTCTAGAATATCTTTTCTCATCAGGAAACAATTTTGGATTTTCTTAGAGAATATTTTTCACTTTAGAAATTCCAGCTTCTGTGTCTTCATATTTGATCGGTTTGGTTGTGTTTTGTTTTGGTTTTAAACCCCTTTCTACTACGCAACACAAGAAGCTATTCTATGTGGCAATCTCCAGTCCGCAAAGGTCATTTATTATGAAGCTTACTGTATATGCCTAATTTTATATTGCATAATAAATCTTCAGCTAGCCCTATATGTGACAACTCTGAAGGTTCAATCAGAGGTTGGATGTATCAATGTTTAATGTATCTCTTAATAAAAAATTAGCACAAGCCTTCAATGAAAATAAATGTTCTTGGTTTATGTGGTATGCTTCACAGGACTATTAAAATGATTTTTATTGCAGTGTTAGTATTCGTATAGGCATAATAACAAAGTTAACTATTAGGTTTAACATAGCAAAATAGGCATTGAAACATGTTTGCCATCACAGGGAAAATGTCCTCAGTCAAACACTAGCAAGCTACAAAGTACAACAAAACTCATTACAAAGAAGAAAGAAATGTCTATCCAAATGAAACAATCAATCACTGCAATATAGCTCAGAAAAAAATGTCATATTTTAGTCTATATTCTTGTAAAAATATGTGGTCAGCATGTTTAAATAAGACAGTGACCAGAAAAGGACGATTATATAACTCAAATGTTGTGTTTGACAAATGACTGAACCTTTGCTGAATACACCAGCATGTTTCTTTTTTGTATAACAGGTTCTGTTGTAAGGGTCTCTGATTTAATAACTAACATTCTTTTTTTTTTTTTTTTCAAAATAAATAAAGAAAAAAAAAGTCACTTTGGACTTCCTAGAAGTTCTGTAGGTCAGTACACTATTCAACATATATTGCTTAAGAAAGGATTTACAGTCAAACTTTTTAAAAGTACTCAGCTGCTTCAATTTTGATTGAAAATGTTTCTGCTCTCATTTGGATACTTAAAAATGGATTTATATCAATGTAAGTATTCTAACTGAATCTACTATGCAGAGTGTTTACAAAGGAACTTTCTTCTTTTGTACTTAAATGCAAGATAGTATTTTGATGAAAAGAGATGAGTCTTACATTCAGCTGTGTAAGACAATAAGATTTCTCGTGGTTTCACTCGGGCTGCAGTGAATTTACTGTAAATTCCACCAGTCTGACAGATTCCATCAGTCCATTTGTTGAAATGACAGGTCATATTTGCAGCACCAAATATTTCAAGAATCACCAAAAATATTAAAAGTGACAAAGAATGTGAAGAGCAAAAAGAAGTGCATTCTGATTGCAAAATAAAATTTCAGAGACAACCACTCTGCCCATTCCATGAACGTTGTATGTAAATGTGTTGAGATAACATTATGATCAAATTCACTAAATGAAAGAAATCAACACCATGTTTTAAAGTTCGTCTTTGCTATCAGCCTGAATAACAAAGTTTCTAGTATTTGCTGATGTTTTATGAATTCCAATAATTACACCTTGATTTAGTGTTAATGCAAGAAAACAATTTATTCATTATTGTTTGCAATAATTTATGTTTGCTATGTGGAATGTTAAGTTTGCTCTCACTTTCAGAGAATGAGTAGTGTCTGTGTAGGAGCTCTAAAAAGTTATTTCGGACAGAATATGTACTACAGACTGGTTATAACTAAAATTGTATTTGTCTCAGTAGTCTGCCATGGGATGATGCTGACATTCTGAATGATCTACCATAGCATCTAAACACTACTTAGCTACCAGCTTCTAAAGCATAATTTAGCTTCAAAAATAACTGATGTACAATCTTAAGCATTAAGCAGTATTTTTCATACACTTGAGATCCTAGTTTTGTGCATCCAAGTTCAAGAAATGCTGATGCTTTTCAAGTTAAAATTTTCTGAAAACAAGTTCTAGCAAAACATTACATTATAGTCATCAGCAACAAACACATTCCTGAAACTTAATCTTTAAATAGTATTATATTTTGTGTATTAAAAGGTACACTTCTCAATTCTGTTCCTATTTTTCAAATTAAATAAGAATGCAGTGCTACAATTTAATTTTCCCATGAAGAGAGTTTATTCTCAATTGAGCTGTCTAACAAAGGCTAATTTTACAGTTTTCATTGCTCTTTGTCTAAGACATTAAGCACGCTAAAAACCACAACTGAGCAAAAAAGGAGTTAGCGAGTACCGTGACCATTTCTAAAAAAGAATTAGAAGTCTGGTAAATGGCATGTCAATTAGCGTCATTTTGCAACAGGCTTGACTTGAAAACTTATATTAACTTGTTCTAAATAAACATTCAAAAACCTCAGTAAAACCGAAACCACAAATACTGTCTTCTGAAGTCAGTAAAAGTTCAAAGATGATAGTAAGATTTATCTTGCTAAAAAGTTCCAAGGTATATATAGTTTTAAACAGGTCAAACATAAATAATGGTTTATCCAAATTTATAGGTGCGAAAGAAAAGAAATAATTAAAAACATCAGAATATCTAAATAATTAAAAAATAATTTATTGATGCTGAGATATCGTCCCTGTTATTGTAACTCAAGATCTCCAAATGCAATAAATGCAATAAAAAGATAAAAGCTGCATTCAGCTCAAAGGTCCTTTCATTATAATATAACCCATGAAATACCAGTCAAATACTTTGTATTGTCCAGGCATGATATTATCCTTCTGTTTGTTGGTTTTGTTGTTTTGTTTGGGTTTTTTTAATAACAACAACCAAACAAAAAACAACCAAACAAAAAACCCCGCAGAATAATCACATGAACTATTTGTTTCCCATGTAGAAAGGGTAATGAAGCCTACCTTACTATAAAGTTTTATCATTTGTTACCTACTTCATCTCTTTTACCCCACTGAGTTGGAAAGACTTCAACAAGGTCCAGTCTGTCATGATGCTGTATTGGTGGGTGAGCCAGACAGTTGCTGCTGCTGCATGGACCGTGTAACAGTACAGTTAGAGGTAGATGAATCTGATGGATTTAAGAACTTCTCTTGTCCCATACCCACAGAGAAAAGGCTCCTGCAGCTCCATTTCCCCATGTCCAGCCAGTAGAGAGGCAGAGCCTCTATTCCCAATAGGTGCGCACACACACACAATGCAAACAATACATACATGGACAACCACATAGATTGCATAGTGATAAAGGCCTATACCTCTACCCACACCAACACAAACAGTTTTCATGCAAGGATGAACAGCACAGACAATCTCATCTGCTCTCTTCTCTCCATTTGACCCAGCCTGAAGTTCAATGTAAACATACAGCACAGGATTGTCCCATAGTTGGCCCCCAGATTCTGGTCTCCTTCAGTTGCTCAGCCCCTAGACTCAGCTCTTTGACTTGTGGTCTGACTCCAGAGGCTGGCACTCAGACCTCTCTTCCTATCCGTCAACTAGACTTAAGTTTGATAGTTGTCTTGCATGCACACACACACACATTACAGGTTCTCCAGCACCAGCCTTTAGACACTCAGTTTTAAGTGTGGTGCCCAGACACTGGTCTATCCACTTTTTGGCAGCCAGATCCATGGGTCCCTCAGACCATGCACTCTTTCTCGTAGCTGGCACTCACATCTCTTGTCCTACTGATCAGCCAGACCAGCTTAGGGTTTGCTACTGTTCACATGTACAGGCTCAGGATAGAGAGCATGCCCACATACAAGGTAGTTAGAAACAGGATTTAATACAAATGCAGAATATGCTGAGGTGATAAAGTGCAGGGTTCAGTCAGAAAAGTATATGTACGCCTCTTTATCCTCTTTTCCCTTTACTGTGCCCCACTTGTTCCTACTTAGTCTACCCTGACCCCTTCCTTTCCCCACTCTCATTCCTTCTCCACACATCCCATCATAAGTTCTACACAATCCCAAAACTTTCTTTGTTGCCCTGGCATCTCACAGTAAGACCCACACGTCTTTACTACATGGCACTACAGGGAAAGGATATTTGTTTTGTTGAGTGATCTTGGTGGATGTCGCATCAAAGACGAGAGGCTAATTGCTGTCCTCTGGTGGTCTAAGGAGACAGTTCTATGTGCTCCAGTAGGTTACAAAGGCTTCTCTACCTTTCACATTGCTCCTCTGAGCCTCACCAGGTCCCTCTGTTTAACTTGTTTAGCTTTCTGTCAGGCAATCTAACACACACCTTTCTTTCAAACAGAGTCATATTCTGAGTTTCCACTATGTTGTTGCTAGTTTTCACAAAGCTTATAAAATTATCTTTGAGGTTTGTATTTCAGTTTTGAATTTGAAACCACTAGACTGAAAGCATGATTACATACGCCTAATTTTATTAGGCAATGAGGAACAAAATATTAGTGATCTTCCTTCTCCCTTTACTACTCCGGTTTCTTCCTTATCTCTTATTAACTAGTTCATTTTTTCCCATTGCCAGAAAAGCTAAGGGTGGTTATTTTCTCTCTAGCCAAGAAATTCCTTTCAAACACGTATTATTTACTTTAATTACCACCAGACTTTGTCTTGCTGTTGGTATTTACCATGTTTTGTCTCATTCTCAGTTTCTTACTTCAGTAGCACATATACACTACAGACTGGATTCTTCATCGTTAATCTCATTGAAGAGAAATCTATAATTTCTGCCTGAATTCTTTTATGCAGCTTCACCATAGATTTTTGTCAAATTTAAACCTTGAAAATACACTGAAACTAGTCAGTGTCTACTTGCCTTTTCAAGAACAGAATTTCGTCCCACCATTCTTAATTTGTTTGCTCTTCCTACAAAGCTACAAAACAGGTTCTGTTTTTCTTCTTCCATTTTGCCCTAGTGAAAACAGATCACGGCTTGCTGCTACCTAGTGCTGATGATAAAAAAAGTAAACTACCCTTGTCAAGCTCTTTATCCTCAAAATGTTAAATTCCTAGAATACTTATGTGGAAATATATCTCAAAACAGATTATTCAGGAAAAAGAATTCTAAAACAAGGAGTGTCTTGCATACTGAAGAGATTTGAATCTTCTGTGGGGCAAATTGTGATCTTGCTATCCTGACTGCCCAAAATAACTAGATCTTGACAACATTAAATTCCATCAAAGCAAATTAAAAGAAAGGTATGATCTGCAAAGTTTTATGATTATTGAGATCTTTGTCTCTGACATGTATCTTCATCTTGTGCAAAAGGCTTCCCTTGGTTAAACTGATAAACTGCCACAGATGTTCACCTACTCCAGTTATCTGCTTGGGTTTTTTTACAATCTCTACTCAAGAAATATTAATTATATTTGCAATGTCTTCATTCATATTTAAAGAAATATTGTGTTAAAAATATAGGCAAGCAGTATTTCAATGGGCTTAGGATATCTCATCTTAATTCCATTTTCTAAAATTTTTGACCAGTGTTATGTATAAGATCCAAACTCAAATCATATGCAGACTGCTTTAAATTTAATATGAAGAAATGACTATGACAAGCAGCTAGCATGATTAAATTTTTCTGAAACTAAACTAGTTAAAATAATGTAAAAAGATTTTTTTTTCTAATGGACCATCTTTATTGTCTAAGAAAAACATTAAAAATGTTTGTTACAATCATTGTGTTCACAGTTGTTCTGATCTCCATTATAGACCTTATAATTACATACCATCATTTTTAAGTGTTTTGTGATTGCTGTTGGAAACAGATAGTTAATAAATATAGTATTATTGCAATACTATAAATATAAATATTACTGAGATATCTTAAAATCAGAGTGGGTGTGAATAGCTCAGGAAAAAAACCTGAAATATAAAGAGAGGAAAAAAGTGTGAAAAAGAGTGCCCTTGAACTTTTAAGTCTGAAAGAACTTTAAAAGTATTCAAAATTTCTCCACTGGCTCTTTAAAAGTCCTTCACAAACTCTACAGATTTCTCACATAGACTATCACAGTTTCTACCAAAGTATTGCAGTATTGATTTTTCATGTTTGTAAATGAGTAGAGAACTCAGCAATGGGTAGTTAAAAAACAAACCAACCAACCAAAAAAAACCACACACAAACAAACTAAAACAAACAAACAAAAACACACCACAACTTATAAGATGGCAGGTCATTGTGACAAATTGGAAAATGACATAAAAATAACTCCAAACAAAAAGAAGGTGCAATCATCACAAAAAAGTGACAATACTGGCATATCTTATTGAAAACATAAAAAATTATGGACATTTATAATAAATACATGCTGTCATTCATTACTCAGTTTAACTCATTAATTTTGTCAAAAACAATACCTAGAATCATAGGAATGTCTAGGTCAGGAGTGACCTTAAGCAATCATCTGTTCAAACTTCCTGTCGAAAATAGGTCCCTCCATCAGGTTATCGAGGGGCTTGTTAAGCCGAGTCTACATATCTCCAATGAGGAATATTCCATCATTTTTCTGGGCAACCTATTCCAAATTTTACTTTTTCCCAAGGTGAAGAATTTTTTTCCTGAAACAAAACTGAACATAATTTTACAGGTGTAGCCTAACAAGCAGCAAGTTCAGTGAAATAATCATATCCATTGATCCTGGCCAAAATCCTGCTCGTGCAGTCCAGGACATGTTTGCCTTCATTGTTGCAAGGGCACACTGCTGCTTCACATTCAACTCGCTCTGCACTGGGATTCCCATATGTGATTCTTGTTGGCCCAGTCTTTCAGCCCGTCAAAGTCTCTTTGAATAGTGGTTCTTCCTCCTGGCGTATCTATCTCCCCCCACATTTGGTGTCATCTGCAAATTTGGAGAGGGAATATCAAATGCATTCAATATATTCAATAATTTTTTCACTGTATTTTTTTTTAAATATTGGTAGGTTTTAGTAATTACTGGCTACAAATGTAAGAAGGTCAATTTTGAGTTAAGGGCATACAGATAAATACTTTAAATAAATAAATATATCTGAACAAGTAAATAAAAATCTGCTATTCAGTGCGGGTTCCCCTTATTGCCCCCTCTGTGTAGTAAAATTTGATTAACACTTTCCTCTCCCAGACATTCACATTTTCAGTATGAACTGAGAAGGGAATTACTGATAATATAATCTCAGCATATTCTCTCTCAAAATACTTCTGCTTCCTTAAACAGGATTACAGTATCTCATGATGAAAGACGCTTTCAATTCTCTTCTGTTCCATTTCTCCAATTCCTTTTGCAAAAGGATTTACATACTGTGATGACTTCCCAAAACAGCTCACAGATCTCACTGACCTCTCTCCATGGCGTGGTGTGGTGTGGTGTGGTACAGTATGGTACACGGTCTCTCGCTCAACCCACATGATTGGGAGTTCCCAGTAACTTCTACAACCACTACAATGTATGCATGGGAGCAAAAGATACAGTTTCTTTTCCTTGGTTTTGTGAAGCTGGCCCTTTATTTTCTCTATCATAAAAAATAAATAAAATTATAAAAGTTCATAGGAAAAAAAAAGTCTCTCTTTCCCGTTATAGTGGGTTACTCCAGCCAACACCTAGGCAATGGCTACGTCTCCGAGACTCCTCTCTCCTCAGTTTTTATTGATGAGCATGATGTTATACAGCATGGAATATCCCTGTGGTCAGTTCAGGTCAGCTGTCCTGGCTGTGTTCCCTCCCAGCTTCTTGCCCACCCCTAGTCTTTCCCATGGGCAGCAAGAGTGAGTAATGCCTTGAGTCTGTGGAAGCACTGTTCAGCAGTAGCTGAAACATCAGGGTGTTATCAGCACTATTTTGGTCACTGATATAAAACACAGCATCATATAGACTGCTATGAAGACACCTTAATCAAATCCAGACCCAGTACATTCCAGTAGTATTTTTTTTTTTTGCAAGGCAACTCAAAATGTTTCCTTTATATTTTGATTCAACTGTTTATTAAGATACCCACCTTACCTTCCGTCCATCTCATGCCTGCACAGTCATTTCATCTGTAAAGGTATAAATTGGGGGATAACTCAAGTAAATCAACGAAGAATACGAATGAAAGCCCAGGCAATACTTTTGTGTAGGAGACTCAAAATTCAGGTACTAACATGCAAAGAGCTTGGGCCTTTTTGCAGTATATTAATTTTCTTGTAGTTATACTGTGTGGCATTCTTTGTAAGGTAATATAACAAACTAAAGAAATGTTTTGTATCTGATTCATCTGAAAGCTGATAAAAAAGGAATCCAAAAGCTCGGAGCTCGGATCAGGGACATCGCCAGGGCCCTCCCCAAACTGGTGCGCCCAACGGACTATTACCCCCTACTGATCTTCCAGACAGATGGGGAGGAAGCGGCATCCCGTAGTCTGAGCGGAATGAAGAGAGACTTCAAGGCCTTGGGACAAATGGTGAAAGAGTCTGGGGCTCAAGTTATCTTCTCTTCCCTCCTTCCATTTTTGGATGATGATGTGGGACGGAATAGAAAAATTGAGTCCGTAAATGATTGGCTTCGGGACTGGTGCTACAGGCAGGGCTTTGGGTTCTTTGATAACGGCTGGTTTTATAAGACACCAGTCCGGTCAGTGATATGTGGGAAAGGTTTATCCCACAGGGGTAAAAAGATGCTGGGACAGGAATTAGCAGGGCTCATTTGCAGGGCTTTAAACTAGATTTGAAGGGGGATGGGGTTGTAGCTGGGCTTGCATCAGTGGGGCAGCATGCTGGAATACATAAAGACCGGGAGGCCCCCCAGGCCCCTAGGGTGAAATCGGTGTACTCGGCTCGCTCCCTGAAGTGCCTGTACACCAATGCGCGCAGCATGGGGAATAAGCAGGAGGAGTTAGAAACCTGCATTCGGTCAGGAGATTATGATCTGGTGGCATTAACAGAGACATGGTGGGACAGCTCACATGACTGGAATGTGGTCATGGATGGCTATGCCCTTTTCAGGAAAGACAGGCCAGCCAAGCGTGGTGGTGGAGTTGCTCTTTACGTGAGAGAGCAACTACAATGTATAGAGTACTGTCCAGGTGCGGTTGAGGAGCAAGTTGAGAGTCTGTGGGTGAGAATTAAGGGGCAGGCTGGCAGGGGTGACACTGTTGTGGGAGTCTATTACAGGCCATCAGATCAGGGTGAGGAAGTTGATGAGGCCTTCTACGGGCAGCTGAGCGTGGCCTCACAGTCACAGGCTCTGGTTGTTATGGGGGATTTTAACTACCCTGATGTTTGCTGGAAGGACTACTCAGCCAGCCAGCCTCAGTCTAGGAGGTTCCTCCAGTGCATTGACAATAACTTTCTGATGCAAATGGTGGAGGAGCCAACTAGGAGAGGTGCGCTGCTGGATCTCGTCCTCGCTAACAAGGAGGGTCTGGTCGAAGCAGTAAAGGTGGGGGGCTGCCTTGGTTGCAGTGACCATGAGATGGTGGAGTTCAGAATCTCCTGTGGTGGGAGCAGAATACCGAGCAGAATTGCAACCCTGGACTTCAGCAGGGCCGACTTTGGCCTTTTCAAACAGTTGCTGGAGGAAATCCCGTGGGCAAGGCTGCTTGAAGGTAAAGGGGCCCAAGATAGTTGGTTAACTTTCAGGGACTGCTTCTACCAAGCTCAAGATCAGTGCATTCCGACGCACAGGAAGTCAAGGAAGGGAGCCAGGAGACCTGCGTGGTTAAACAGGGAACTGCTGCGTAAGCTCAAGTGGAAGAGGAGGGTTTACAAATCATGGAAGGAGGGGCTGGCCACTTGGGAAGAATATAAGGCTGTTGTCAGAGGATGTAGGGAGGCAACTAGGAAAGCTAAGGCCTCCTTAGAGTTAAACCTGGCGAGAGGGGTCAAGGACAACAGGAAGAGGTTCTTCAAATACATGGCAGATAAAACTAACACCAGAGGCAATGTAGGCCCACTGATGAACGGGGTGGGTGCCCTGGTGACAGAAGATACAGAGAAGGCAGAATTACTGAATGCCTTCTTTGTCTCTGTCTACTCTGCCGGAGGCTGTCCTGAGGAGCCCCGTACCCCTGAGGCCCCAGAGGAAGGCAGGGCAATGGAGGAGTCTGCCTCAGTTGATGAGGACTGGGTTAGGGAGCAATTAAGCAATCTGGACATCCATAAATCCATGGGTCCAGATGGGATGCACCCGCGGGTGCTGAGGGAGCTGGCTGAAGTCATTGCTGGACCTCTCTCCATCATCTTTGCCAAGTCTTGGGAAACGGGAGAGGTGCCTGAGGACTGGAGGAAAGCAAATGTCACTCCGGTCTTCAAAAAGGGCAAGAAGGAGGACCCGGGCAACTATAGACCGGTCAGCCTCACCTCCATCCCTGGGAAAGTGATGGAACACCTTATCCTTGGTGCCATCTTAAGACATATCAAGGATAAGAGGGTCATCAGGGACAGTCAACATGGCTTCACCAAGGGGAAGTCGTGTTTGACCAACCTCATAGCCTTTTATGAAGACGTAACAAGGTGGATTGACGATGGCAGAGCAGTGGATGTGGTCTACCTTGACTTCAGCAAAGCATTTGACACCGTCTCCCACAGCATCCTCACGGCAAAACTGAGGAAGTGTGGACTGGATGATCGGGTAGTGAGGTGGACTGCAAACTGGCTGAAGGAGAGAAGCCAGAGAGTTGTGATCAATGGGGCAGAGTCTGGTTGGAGGCCTGTATCTAGTGGAGTGCCTCAAGGGTCAGTTCTGGGACCAATACTGTTCAATATATTCATCAATGACTTGGATGAGGGAATTGAGTGTACTATCAGCAAGTTTGCTGATGACACCAAGCTGGGAGGAGTGGCTGACACGCCAGAGGGCTGTGCTGCCATCCAGCAAGATCTGGACAGGCTGGAGAGTTGGGCGGGGAAAAATTTAATGAAATATAACAAGGGGAAATGTAGAGTCTTGCATCTGGGCAGGAACAACCCCAGGTTCCAGTACAGGTTGGGGAATGACCTATTAGAGAGCAGTGTAGGGGAAAGGGACCTGGGGGTCCTGGTGGACAGCAGGATGACCATGAGCCAGCACTGTGCCCTTGTGGCCAAGAAGGCCAATGGCATCCTGGGGTGTATTAGAAGGGGGGTGGTTAGTAGGTTGAGAGAGGTTTTCCTTCCCCTCTACTCTGCCCTGGTGAGACCTCATCTGGAATATTGTGTCCAGTTCTGGGCCCCTCAGCTCAAGAAGGACAGGGAACTGCTGGAGAGAGTCCAGCGCAGGGCTACAAAGATGATTAAGGGAGTGGAGCATCTCCCTTATGAGGAAAGGCTGAGGGAGCTGGGTCTCTTTAGCTTGGAGAAGAGGAGACTGAGGGGTGACCTCATCAATGTTTATAAATATATAAAGGGTGGGTGTCACGAGGATGGAGCCAGGCTCTTCTCGGTGACAACCAACAGTAAGACAAGGGGTAATGGGTTCAAGCTGGAACACAAGAGGTTCCACTTAAATGTGAGAAGAAACTTCTTCTCAGTGAGGGTGACGGAACACTGGAACAGGCTGCCCAGGGGGATTGTGGATTCTCCTTCTCTGGAGACATTCAAAACCCGCCTGGACGCCTTCCTGTGTAACCTCACCTAGGTGTTCCTGCTCTGGCAGGGGGATTGGACTAGATGATCTTTCGAGGTCCCTTCCAATCCCTAACATTCTGTGAAAACATTGCAGAAATATGAGCTTCATGGCTGTACGTACACCTGTTATAATTAACACTCACTTTAAAGGTCGATACATCTGTCAATAAACTATCCTGATTTGTACAGTGACATATTAGTAAATTGAAAAACACATACATTATAGAAAGCTTATAAAAAAAATTAAAATAACTATTATCTCCCATAACTTTTCACTATTATGGAAAAGTTGTGTGTGGGTGGAACATATATGATGATAAAATTATGAGTAACCCTAGAATAATCAGTTGTTCAGTTATGGTTATGAAAAATAGTTTAACGAAAACGCGTAACTGTATAACATTACTGTAACATCTGTGCCATTACCTATGGTTCCAGAAGTCTTCTGGAATGTTTTTTGATATAAATGTTGATAATCCATACCATATTTGTAATACAAGTCTTTCATATTGATCACAGAAAATTTTTTGCCAAACTAGTCCTTTACTCCTTATAACTGCAAATAAATCAATGAAAAGCACTACTTCCAATGATCATATGGGAGACATTAGATTTCTGAAAGTAAAAGAACTAAAAAACTGAAAAAAAAATCCTATTTTTTCTATAAACAAATAAAAAAAATTTAAAAAAGAAAGCAAATTTGGAAAACCAGGAGTATGCTTTTCAGCATTCTAAGAAAATGCATAAAATTCATCTCCCAGTGGAAGACACTGGGCAAGCATACAGGAAAAATTCTGAGGTCCTAGTTAAATTACTCTTGGGTACACGACTTCTATAGAGTAATGGAATTCTGGACAGACTTAAACGTAGCTCTGTATAGTAGGGTGATATTATTACTTATTTATTATGTAACTGAAGAAAAGCTACCAGTATTTCTTCAAGAAGTATTTTTGTATAGCCTTATACCATTGGTGGTTGGTTCATAAAATGTTTCAGACAATGCTTTTTTGCCAACTTTTAGGTCACAGGACATATTGTGCCTTGTGCAATGCTTTCTATTTTTTTCTTAAAAGTAGATGTTTCATCATTTTCTCTATCAAGTTACTTAGAGCTACTAAATCACCTTTTAGTAATTAATTGTTGTTTACTTATTTTTTCCTTCTATTGTCTTGCAATTGTTTAATTATCTAAGTGGGTTTTACTTCTCTAATACGTCACCTTTCAGTAGTAACTCTCACAGGGACGAAATCTGCTCTTCATTATACTTATGGATCAGCCTTTGAAACACTGACCACTTACTCATTAATGAACTACCTATGAACCTGTCCTTGTAACTGTAACTTCTGTATTCTCCCCTAAATACCAAAGCCATCTGAAGTTCTGGATCAACTTTATCAGAATTCAGTTTGAGTCAATAAAGCAATTTACCATTTACCTTTTTATTCTCTAGTTCCAATGCGTGGAAAGCCAAAGTGACTTTGTATCCTTTCGACAATCATATCTTTGTTTTCTGTTTTCCATTAAGAAAGTTCAAAGGACAAGGACAACTCTAGGTAGATACTGTTCAACTGAACAACAGAAAACATGATGATTTGCTGTAAGAGAAATTTGCCACTAACCATAGTAGTGGGTCATTGAAGGCTGCCAGTGTTACTGAGACCAGCAGAGTGGCAACTTGGAACTACATATCCAGCCTCACCAATTACTTTCCCAAGATAAGACATTCAAAGGATACATTTCCTAGAGCTGTCCTATGGTTCTGCTCTTCTAAGAAGATTTCAAGGTCCATTTCCAGGTAACTTTCACTGCAAAGGAAAGGTACTGCTAAGAATAATCCACCGCGTGAACATACCTGTGAAGAGGCAGCACTTGAAAGAAGATACTTTTCAGTTACTACAGCTCTTCAATTGTGTTATTTATCATTTCTCTATCCACATTTCTCTCCCCTCCCTTTTCAAAATCTATCTTTCAGATAGTTCTGAATTGCTAAGAACAAAATCTGTTTGCTAGTCATTAATTTTTATTATTTTATATAGTTTGAAAGATTAGACAGGATCACTGGGTACTCCTGACTCAGTGTGACTGCAATGCAAATTCACAGTGTAAATATATAGATGGACAAGCATTCAAAAGATGCTACTCAGGTAAAATCATTATATAAGATAGCATTCAACAGTTATTAAGTAGAAAAACCCTACCAGTTAAATGCGAACTGAGAGTACCAATGGCAGTGTGAAATCATGTTCAGCTCTTCACAAGTAGAGTTATTTCAGTTTTTGTTGGCTAGTTTCTTGCTGGAGAAGTTTAGAACATTTGCAGCATATCTGAGGGCAAACCCCCTAGGCGAACTGTTCACTTCTCTAGGAAGAAATCATACATACCAGTCAGGGCTAAGCTCCAGTTATACCTGCATTATCTCTTTTAATAAAAAAGTTTGGAATATACATTAAATAAAAAAATAACAATGTAAAGAAAACAGATATAGAGAAAAAGAGACTTAGTTGTGTAGGAGTGTATAAACTGACACCCTAGGCATCTCATGTTAGAGATGAAGCAACTGTTCCCAAGGAAGATTAGGACAAAGATCATAAAGCCCTGGGTTTGTTGACAATACTTTGTTGCAGAGTCAAACTTTGGACTGAAGAGTAACTATCCAAAGTTACAGAGAAAGGTTTTCAGAAAGAGCGAAATATGGTGATAAAAGGGTAATATACATGGTAACATATCTGTCTATGGGGACAAAGCAAGATATAAGGATAGATAACTGAAGAAGAAAGTATTAAAGTAAAAGGAATACGTAGTTCTCTTTGTCACATTTTCCAGTGACCATTTTTTCTTTGTCACATTTCCTTATCTTTTGCCTGACAGAAACATTCAGGAATAGACAATTGACGTAATGAGCTGTACCCTGCAAAGCTGAGTTTCTTTAGTCCACCTCTTTGAGAAATCTACAGTCCAAGAACTACAACCTGGGATGCAGAGTGATACAGCTTGAAGAGTTTTGTCAGAATAGGCAATGATATGTTTGTCATTCAGTGGGAATGCCCACAACCACCACTGCCTATGATGCTGAAATATCCTTCAAGGGCAACTACAGAATTCTGATGACCTTAGCTTATATGTCAAAACTCTGCTGGAACACGGATTTTAGCAGCAGTCCTACTGTTATACTAATAAATAAAGATGCAGTCTCTTATGCTGGACCAATTACAAAAAAAAAAAAAGTCACAAAAGTTGGCATGATTCCTGACCTAATTAATCTGTAATACAATTTGAAGTTAATCATAAGTGAATGTGATTAATAGGAAGAAGAGAGAACTGAACACTGTAATTAAAATATGACAACATGAATATGCAAGCTGTAAAACTTGATGGTCACAAACTACGCAAAGGTCTGCATTCTTGTCAGGGAGACAAGAAGGAGCGGAAAGGGTCAGTCATCAGCTTTCTTCCACTGATGCAAAATTCAGCAATCACTAATTGGTCAATTTATTTAAAGATCGCCTTAGGTGGACTAAATGGAACAAGTTTAAGAAAAAGATGAATCCAAGAAGAATAGAGCATGCTTCAGGACTGTAATGGAAGGAAGTATAAAGACAGCCAATGTCTTTCGCTTTGGCATCACTGGAAAAAAGGAGGAACTTGGAATAGGTGGCATAGAAAATGACATAGCAAATGGCAAGTGATGGAAATGAGAAAAACCCATGAAGGTTAAGCAAAAAGAATTAATTTTATGAGATATAAAATGAGAAATATAAAAAGTGACATCGTCCAAATGATAGAACAGGAAAAAGATCTTGCTACTTTAGTTTGAAATGTTTTCTCAGTGAGATGATGGTAGTAAAGGAGAAGAGAGATGACAGTCACAAACATTTGGCGAGATTTCTCAGGTAACTGGGAAAAGAAGTTATGGAAGTAAACTGGGTGGATAACCTAAGGCTGTGAGTGGATGGGAAAGAGTTTGAGATGCCACAGAAAAGAAACAAGATGAGTAAGGTGAATGAGCCGCTTCAGACTGATGAAAAGAGAAAAGGGAAAAAAAAATAGCATGGAAAAAAAAATGTTATTTCTGACTATCCTGTATATGAAGAATCCACAGAGTAAGACCACCTACAGAAACAGATCTAAGTGGGAGATATGAAGCTTAAAAAATGAGCCAGATAATTAGAAATGGCAATGAGAAATGGGAGAGAGAAAAACAGACAGAGGCCTGAGCAAATGTTAACAGAGAGAGGATAAAGGGAGAGAGATGGGCTAAGAAGGAAAGATCTGAGGTACAAGAAGTGAATATAAATTAACTGACTAGAGAATGTGGATAAAACACTAAGAGTCAAACAGGTGTTTGGCGAGTGGTAGAACTCATAAACCATTTACCAATAACAAAATAAATGAATCAGTAAACAACAAAATAATTATGGAAATTGTCATACAGAAGAATAACAAGCTGCATTTGTTAATGCCTGTCTTAATAATGGGGACAAAACAGAGACTTGGCTTGGTCAGTAAGTGATAGTCAAACAGCTGGATGGTAGCTGAGCACCAGATGATGTAGTGGCCACTACAGTCTAATTGTAGTGAAGTCAAGGACCTGTATCAATTTATCACAATGTGTTTTGTGTTCTATGTATGACCAGTATGTACCAAAGGCTTATGGACCACATTTGAAGGAAGAGTAAGTGCTGCTTATGTAGACAATACAGTCATCTTCTATATAGACTGAGAAAACCTCAGCAAATATTTTAATAAGGTGACCACT
This sequence comes from Caloenas nicobarica, assembly GCF_036013445.1. Taxonomy (NCBI): domain Eukaryota; kingdom Metazoa; phylum Chordata; class Aves; order Columbiformes; family Columbidae; genus Caloenas; species Caloenas nicobarica. The sequence continues at coordinate 133,572,365 of NC_088246.1, read as the reverse complement.
GAATTACAAAGGGCCGATTTAGCTGTAAATCCTCAGACAAATGCTATTGCGTGAGATAACTGAATATCATAGGCATGCATCAACATGGAAAACTCAAAGAATCATTAGAATATTTAAAGCTGAAAATTAATCTTTAAAAAATACAATTACATATTATAATCTATGTACATACAATTATTTTTTTATTTTCTTACAAGCTTGAAGACAACTACATGAGTAAAGACAGCAAACTAGGGATGATAAGATTGTACATATACTTCCATTAACTTTGGTCACAGAATGTCTCTTGGACAACTGGAATCTGTAGAGCAGGTACATTACCCCAAAAAATTGTACTTAAGAAAGAGAAGAAAACTTTCTTCAGAGACTCAAACATGAATAGTCAAAGACTTCTTTGCTAAGCAAATGTGATATTTTATTTTCCTTGGTATATTAATAAACAGTCTTACCTGTAGCATGTTTATTATTTCTTTATGTTTGAAATAAATCTCTCTTAAAATAGAAACATTACAGAAGATTTATCAGCCTGATGTAACAGTTCTACTATTACATGCTAACATTTTTAAGGTTACTACGTTTCTGAAAAATTTGCAGTAACATTACTAATTAACATCTCTATTTTTTTTCCTACCTTTTGTTTCTAAATGCATTTTTTCAAAGCATGTCCACAACGGAAGTCAATCTGCAACTAAACACTAACTGACTCCATAGTTCTGTATAATAAAAATCCCTACATTACACAAATTCACATCTTGCTTTGAACAGAATCTGAAAATATATTGCTGAGATTATTTAATCACTATCAGGTAGCATATGTAAGACTGTAAAAACTTCTTTTTCAAATGGAGCTTAACTAAAATCACAGCCAATGTACCTCTTTTTTGAAAGAAAATATCTAATTCAGTTTATAATAAAACAATCAGATTTTTGTGGAGATTTTCTTTGCATTTCTTTACAATATTCTTTTAAACAAATGATTTGATTAGATAATTTCTAAAACTATTATGAGTAAAATTTGGAGATGGCTAATATTTTGGAGATTATAATACTTATAATAAGTCCTAGTAGCAGTTTTAAAGACAAATATTGCATAGATGTTAATCAGCCAGGAGGCAAAAAATTATAGATTTAGAAGAATAAATAATTTTCACTGGATCATTTTTCAAATAATTCAAGAGCATACAAACAGAACATTTTCAAATAGTTTACTAACTTAAAAACCTGTTACAAAACATAAACGTAAACTCCTTTTCTAAGTACTCTCAGTCAACACTAGAACTAATTGAAAACCTATAAATTTAGTACAGTGCAGCATGTAGTCTCTATCTTGCTCTGCCTATACATCAATAGGTCATTCTCAGTTAATTAAGTGAAGGCATAATCAGCTTAATTTATGTAGTTCGGGGCAGTTAATGATATCTTAGTACAGTACCTGAATGTTTGGCCTGCCCATATAACTAGCTGGATATACCCAGTTCATTCTCTAGCTCTTCAAATTCAGCTCTCCATTTTTTATCACAGATTTCATTTTACACAGTTTAGTCTGGAGCTGCTAAGTCTAATTTCTTGAGGCTAACACTGAAATAAAACCAGAACAAATTAACAGGTCAACAAAGCAATATGATCAGATTGTAGTCTGTGATAGTATTTTATGCAGAGAAATCATAAAAGAAGGTGATAGTTCCAAATTAACTACTTGTATCATTTAAGTATGTAATATTTCTAAATAGTAATAACAACACACAAAGGAATAATAATAGACAAAGAGATAGGACTGAAAAGCATATTATTTTCCCCACAAATTATATAGTTAAAAAATGGTCATAAAAAGCTAGAATTTTACAGAAGACACAACATATAGTGTGGTACCTCAATAAGATCATCCTTTTTCTGTTGCAGAGAAACTGTTTCCTTCTGCTGTCTCTGTGGCTCATCTTCTCTTTTCTGAAGCTGCAAGTTTACACACAAAGACAAACCACAATGTCAACCAATTGGGCCTCACTTAAGGAACCAAGGAGATCGATTTGTAAAGCAAAGGATGAACAGGACCCCATTTCTGAAGTACGTTGCTCAAACTGCTCTTTCATTAAAAGATGCTCTCTCTTATTGATTTTGGCTTAAGTAATGAGAAAGCTTATCCAAAAATCTTTAGCATTTGGGCTCAAGTTAAGGAAATCAATAGAGTCATTTCCCATTTGAACTGCATATGTGAGTTTTATGTACGAAAGACAAGACAAAGCCGAAATCGGATAAATCGATAACATTGTCAATAGAACATGAAGCTGACAAATGGCATTTTTAAGCAATTAGAGAGAGCTGTAAACATACAGAAGCTAATCAATTACAGTGTTCTGCTATTAACAGTTTTTAATTTATACAAACATTATTAGGAATCCCAGGGAATGGAGATAACAAAACATGTTTCTTACTACTGTTTAGGGATTATGACAGTAAAGCTTTTCTTGTCTCTATATGGAAATCTTCTGATGCTCACAGGAAGAAAGAGAAATATTTAATTAATCATTGAATTCCTATATTATCACGTCTACATGTGTAATAAACACACTGGTCACAGTCCCTGACTGCATTTTTTTTCATCTAATCTGGATTATAAAGATGACTGAAGTATGCAAGTATCCAGTAGTATAAGGCACAGAAGCACAGAAATGTTGATTACAAGGGATGTCTAGAGGCAACCTAGTTGAATATCTCACTTAAAGTAGGACCACAACCAGTGCTAGGTTGGGCCAGCTTTGACTTTGTCTAGACAGGTTTCGAAAAACCTCAAGGATGGAGATTCCATCACCTAACTTCATAAAGTGTTCCAGTGCTGCATGACCCTCCTGCTGAAGTACTTTTTCTAATGTCCACGTTGCGGATGAAACTTGTGTCTTTGCCTTTTATTATATCAAATATGCCACTACTAAGAAGAGTTGGCTCCATTGTTCTTGTAGCTTACCTTCAAATTTCATTGGCTGCTATTAAAGGTCTCTTTAGCCTTTCTTTCACCAGGCTAAGCCATCTCTCATTGAAGCTCATGTGCTCCTGGTCTCTTGATGATGTTATATTTTTAATAGCCCTCTTTTGGACTGTTTCCAGCTTTTCAACATCTTTCTTGAAAAATAAGGCTGATAAGGCTGATACGAACAAAATACTCCAGTTACAGCCCCCTCAGTGTGAAGTAAGAGGGAATAACAACCTATTTTGATATATTCTCCAAACTCCTTCCAATGTAGCCCAGTTTACTTTATTTGTGATGATAGCATTTCATTCATACTCAACTTGCAATCCACTGTAACCTCTCCTTTTAGCAGAGCTGCTACTAAGTTAATTAGTTCCCAGACTGTACTGATGCACTTGGGTGTTCTATCTTAAGTTCAGGACTTTGCACTTCTCCTTTTAAACTTTATTAAGTTTCTGTTGGTCCAGTTCCTAAGTTTATCAATGTTGGGTTTTAGGTAGGTTGGTTTTTTGTTGTTGAAGGTCCATTATGTCTTGTCATCCCAATCATTAATGAAAATAACTGAATAAGAAAGGCTGCAGTATTGACCAGCTGTCATGTGGAAGCTGAGCCATTAATTACTATCCTCTGAGCCCAAATGTCTTCTCATTTTTCAATCCATCTACCAGTCCATTCATCCAACACATTCATTGCAGCTTATAAAGTAAAATACAGTTGAAAAGGACATTAAAAGTCTTGCTAAAGTTGAGTTATATTACATTACGGGTTCTCTCCAGCCCATGTAACCAATCATTCCAACATAGAAGGCAATCAGATTAGTCAATCATGCTGCCCATGCTGATTGTTCAGGCACAAGACGTGCATGTGCATAACTCAACATGTGCAACCCTTCCTTATAACTGAATTCTCAAAATTCAAAGGAACATATTTTGAGATGGGTAGGGTTGGAAGGGTCCTCTGGAGATCATTGAGTCTAACTCACCTACTAAAACAGGTTCACCTAGAGTAGATTGCACAGGGATGTGTTCAGGTGGGTCTTGAATGTCTCAGAGAAGGAGACTCCACAACCTCTCTGGGCAGCCTGTTCCAGTGATCTGTCACCCTCCAGGGAAAGAAGTTTTTCCTCATATTCAGAGCGAAACTCCTGTGCTTCAGTCTGTGCCCATTGCCACCCATCCTATCATTGGGCGCCACTGAAAGTAGTCTGGTCCCATCCTCTTGACATCCACCCTTGAGATATTTATAAACATTGATGAGATCCCCTCTCAGCCTTCTCTTCTCCAGGCTGGATGGACTCAGCTCTCTCAGTCTCTCTTCATAAGAAAGGTGCTATAGGCCCCTAATCATCTTCGTAGCCCACTGCTGGACTCCCTCCAGTAATTCCTTATCCTTCTTAAACTGGGGAACCCATAACTGGACGCAGTACTCCAGATGCAGCATCACCAGGGCAGAGTAGAGGGGGAGGATAACCTACCTTGACCTGCTAGTCACACTCTTCTTAATGCACCTCAGGATACCATTGGCCTTCTTGGCCACAAGGGCACATTGTTGACTCATGGTCAACTTGTTGTCGACCTGAATTCCTAAGTCCTTCTCTGCAGTGCTGCTTTGCAGCAGGTCCACTCCTAACCTGTGCTGATGCCTGGGGTTATTCCTCTCCAGGACCCTACACTTGCCCTTGTTGAACTTCATTAGGTTCTTCCCTCTCCAGTCCTCCAGCCTGTCCAGGTCTTGCTGAATGGCAGCACAGCCTTCTGGTGTGTCGGCCCTTCCTCCCAGTTTGATACCATCAGCAAACTTGAGCAAACTCAGTCTCTTCACCCAGGTCATTGATGAACAGGTTAAACAGGACTGGACCTAATACTGTCCCCTGGGGAACCCCACTAACTACAAGCCTCCAACCAGACTTTGCACTGTTGATCACAGCCCTCTGAGCTCTGCCATCCAGCCAGTTCACGATCCATCTCACTCATTCTCAATACTATTTCATGAGGGAGATACTGTACAAGACCAGACAATGGTAAGTAAAATTACTAATGTCAACAAATATTGATATTTTTTAAATTAATGGCTGTCATCAGCTTTCAGTTTTTCAGGGAGGCTGCTTTCTTGATCCATTGAATGTCTTCTTTTTATCTGTCTTCACCTCCTTACTAGCTATTTTCTACTACCTCAAAACAAACGGAGAGCACAACTCTAATTTCTGACTGGTGTAGTTAACTACTTCAGTTAGCATAGTTAATATCTTCCCTGAGTCTTCTCAGCACAGAGAATGAGAAAAAAATGAGGAGTTTACAAAATCACAACGGTACACCTCATTAGAAATCCAGCCAATTCCGGGAGGAAACACTAGTCCTCTTAAGGCAGAATTCTCTTCTGTCACAGTGCTTGGTTTTCTTGAGCATGTAATTAATCCTTGTATGCCTTTCTTCCTTATCAATAAATTCCTGACAAGATTTCCCTAGATGAGAGGGCTCTTTTGTAACAGTATCCATGAATACCTGGAAAGCACTCAGACAAAATAAGGAATTTATAGTCTGTTTTTTTGAAAATTTAGTGCACAGTATATGAGTTCTGAGTCCTCACATTAAGATTTATGTAATGGTAGAATTTCACAGAAGTTTGCAAGAATGTGTATTTTTTTATTCCTTTTCTAGTATAGCCTAGAGAATCTGAAAGATTAAGTGTGATTAAGCTTGTTAGAAAACTTCTTGAAGACACACAGCTGAAGACAGGAATTCCTGTTCCATTTGAAATTACCAAAAGTCTCAGAGAAACTCTGAATTCAAGCTTTTATTCTTATCTTAGAAGCTGAAAAAATATTTTTTCTGATTTCTTTAGGTTTCTTGGTTGTCTCATTTAAAACAGAAAACAACTGTTATATTGTATATTTCAAATATAAGTCAATTGGCTCAGAAAAACTGAATTCTCAGAAACAACTTGCCAGTTTAAGTCTGATGCTATAACTGTTAGCAAGGGGAGAACTCCAGGGACCAGGAGATGAATACTTATATGCTGCTGTTAAATGAAGCAGTTGTGCTTGAGAAGCCTCTGCCTGAATGCAATTCATATTACATCACCATCTGGGGACAAAGTACAGTTTAAGATGTAAACTTAAATGGCATCTTCTGGTAATATAGAAATATCCCTCAACTGACTTGAAGAAAGAAATGAAGCTGAAAACTGGACCGGTATAAAACAATTGTTCACTTTGGTTTTGGTAGGAGTAGTCTTACAAGTGTTTCTTAGGCTGAAAGTCATTCTGTGTATGGGAATGCAGTAAGTGTGGCACTGGGGGTTATCACATCTGAACTGCTTAAGGACTCAATGCCAGCAACATAATTCAAATAAACTTTTTCTAAGAAAGGAACATGGATTCAAAAGATGAGGTGTAAATTCAGGTGTGCTTCCCAAAATCTATATTTTAAAAAGTCATCTGTTTAAAAGTCAGGAAAATATGTGAAATGAGTCAATAAAAATAAGTTATCAACACTAATAGCATAAAACCTAAGGATAAATTAGCAGAAGTAAAAAGGATAAGACAGAAACATGATGACTTTTGTACTCTTGTAGGAAAGTAAAAATGATTTTTCTTTTTGTAGCATGCAAGGGTTAAGTCTATAAATACTGAAAAAGCCCACTATGAAACTGACTTAAATATATATGTCAAAAAATAAAACCTTTACAAGTCCAATTCTACTAAATCCAGAGATTTTGATCTTTACTTTTGATGAACTTTTCACTGACTATTTTTCCTCATTTTTATGAACAAATACAAGGGGAGTTGTGAATGTGAATATAAAAGCGAGCAGTAATGGCAACTAAAGCACTTGGTGTAGAAAATATGTGATGAAAAGCAAGGTCACCTGGGGTGCAAAATAAGTACTAATAAAACAAGAAGTGAAAGACAAGGCTGGAAAAAGAACTGACACTCACAGACTCAAAGACAGATATGTAAATACAGAGATTCAGAGGGAATTTAGAAGGTAAAAGATACACCTAAAGAAAACTGACATTTAGGGTGAGAGCGTGTGGAAAAGTTGGACAAAGAAGGGATACAAAGTAGATATAAAGTGACAGTGGAAAAGGTACTTGAGTGCAGATATAATATATTGCAGCCATTCAAGGGTCTACATAAAGCTTCATTTTATTTAGGGTACGTTTTTCTTCCTTTCTCCTTCTGTTCTAAACTCATCTCCTCTTTACATCCACGCTTGATAGACAAGCCCCTTCCCTACTGTTATTTTACAATCTACTTCTTTTTCTAAATGTATGGCTTCAAACTGCTTCCATGTGAAGTTTGCTTTTCTCTAAATACTATAATCCAAATTATACTTTTATCTTGAGGGGAGAAACTCTGTCTTAGCAAAGTCAACTGCATAGAGTTCTCTAAGTGGAATTAGGTATTTCTATGTACCTTATTCATTACCTGATTCAGCTCCTGTAGCCAGACACTTTGCATCATATTACTGTTACTATGTCGTATGTCAGTTCGTGCTAACGGAGGAGAGTCGGAAGGATACAGGCTCTTTCATCTACCTACTAAATCTGTGCCAGTGAAATAATGCATTCCTACTGTATGCGTATGTAAGAGTCATCTTTGGAAGTGCAAAATCTACATTTAAGCAGACATTTGGTTTATATTTAGCTTTAAATACTTTTCAAGAATCTCTCAACTTAAACAACCCTTCTGTCCCAAAGTATGCATCTAATTTATGTATTTAAATAATTTATTTCAAAGGTTACTCTTATTTTAGTTATAGTAAAGCTTTTTCTATATTAAAAATATTTCAGAGGCTTAATTTTAGGCATTTAAGATTGCATCAACTTAATACTTCACATATAGGTCAGCAGTGTATATGAATATACTATTAATTCATTAATATCTAAAATAAGTTTTTGTTCATGAGTACAAAAAAAAACCCCAAACCAAACAAACAAAAAACCCCCACAACAAACACCTCCCCCCAAAACAAAACAGAAAACAAAAAGAAAAACAAACAAAACCCACCTGAATCAGTACTGCTCCATTATTTTCTTTATAGCCTTAGGAATTACAAAACACACACTATTTACGAAATTACTTTTTGCAGAATTCAATGTGCACATCTTCCTGTATTTTAAAACATAGTTCTTTCAAAAACTTGGTTAGCTGTACCACTTAAACATGAGTTTGGCAGCAGTGTTTGTGTCACAGAGATTATATGCTTGGACTTCACGGAAGTCAATGAGATGACTGCAGAGCTGACTGTACTAGCCTTCACTAGCTAATCCATAATGCAGCACTGTCAAATTATGAACGTACACCTGCAGTTTTCCAAGGAAGAGAATTCAAAATGAGAAACTCCATCTGGACCATTCTTTTTTTTTAATTTAAAAAAAAGTGCCTTTCTCGTAATGAAAATAACGACATTCACAATTAAAGACCCTTATGGTAAGTATTAGATGCTGTTACAGAATGCAACATCTATCTACTAAATATACTTTACAAAGTGCATACATATTTATCTGAAAATACTTACTCAGGAGTCTTTGCCAAATATTTGGAAGGTATATGAAGTACTACTATCACAAGAACTAGCAGTGCCAATTCAGAAGATTTGTAGTAAAAAAACTGCAGAGAAAAACACATAGATGACAAAAAGACAGAAGGATTATGAGAGAGAAAATGCTTTTAGAAAATTAACACTTCCCAAAAGTTTTGCTTGATAGCTTATGCAAACATTTTGAATATTGGAGAGTATTACTATACTAAAGTTTCCTCTTCCCCCTAAATACAGATGTTACCATCCTACTTTTAAATATATTACCATTAAATGGCTGCAGCCATCTTCCCATGTTCAATGCTGTATATATAACTCAAGGATAACAGACTCAGGATATCTGCCATACCTGTAGCATTTCTAATACGTCGCATGTGATCCTTAGTGTACAAGGATTCTCCTTTCTCTTCCCTTGCTCTCTCCACAAGGTTATGAATTCTAGTTATATAGCTGTAAGGAGAAGAAGTAAGGATTTATTTCTAGTTTAAAATGCCATTTTTATGCCCTTTTTACATCCATTGCTTGCTTTTATTTTGCTTATACTCTCTCCTGCTGAACAAAGGTTACTGCCTGTTACTGTGTTTTGTTTCTTTTCCACCCAGTATATAGAGTTTGTATGCACTTAAGTATTAAATGTAATTACACTGAAAGACTCTTACTGAGAAAAATTCCTCCACATTTAGCTAGTAATTTATATGGTGCATATACTCCTAGTACCTATGTGCTATTTACAGTTTCAAAGTATTAATTGTACAAAAGCAATCCACAAAAAGATATTTTGTCAGATAAAAACAATCACAGCTTCTACCAGTAAATACATTGGCAGTCAAATTGTGAAGTAAACAACAAGAAATCCTAAAAACTAAACTAAAGCCTTATTCTTTTCATAGTCTTTTAAGGGAAGCCACATCCTAGAAATGGTAGAAAAGGAAGGTGAGTTCCAAACCCAGCAGTCCTTCCAGAGAAATACAGTCTGAATTCTCTTATGGAACAAGAGGTTCTATTTTAATAGTCTCAAAAATATTTAATGGTTGAGATTCTCTTTTATAAAAACAGATACAGTCCTGAATATTATCAGTTGTATTTAGGATTGTTTCCAAATGCAATAAGAGAATCCACAGATAATAATCTGTAATGCACCACACTGCTGCCAATCATTTTTGATGCAAAGTGAACATACTCTTCCAATACATGAGGCTTCCACCTCCGTATATTCTTCTAAACGACTCAGTGCCCCCCCCCAAAAAAAACACAACAAAAACCAACAACAGCAACAACAACAACAAAACAAACAAACAAACAAAAAAAACCCCAACCAACCAAACACTCACTTCTTATCTACTTAGTATCAGCATCTTTTCAGTATAATACAGATGCCCAAAATGGCTTACTGCTATATAAAGATGCTATATAAAGAAGAAAACAAGAGTGCTCAGTGACTTTGGTGTTCTCTTAGCATTGTACTTCTTCTGATCCCTCATAATTTTGTATAATTTAAAGTGAAGGACAGTGGAATCAAAATGCAAAATCTCACTAACAAAGTATACTAAAATTTTATTGTTAATTTAGCGCATATTTATATATTTTGCTATACTTAGTTCTTCAGTTGGAAGTCTGACATCTGAATCAACTTCAGCATGAATTCAAATAATGTTTTACTACTCTGGTCCACAATGGTTAGAAAAGCATTTTTTTTCTTAATCTCATGTCAGTTAGATGGAGCATTTAAATATCTTGGGAAGGTACCGTTCAAAGAAATAAAGACAGGGGAAAAGTCTGCTTATATATTGAATGAATAAATGACAATATCTCCAGAAGATTTCCAGGACCTACTTAGATGCCTGGAGTAGCCAGTGTAAATGTCTAATACCTTTAATAAGCAAAGAGGCCTGAAAACTGAGACAAAAAATTTAAATCTCGATATTCTAGAACATTAAAACATGGGTTAAATTTCTGAAGGTTCACCACGCCTGCTTTTTTGCACTCATTTTCTCTGGAAGATTTTTAATTTTCTCTTTAAAAATTTATTACAAATTTCTCTTTATTTCAGTCTTGGGTAAACATCAGATCTAACATATGCATTTATGACTACCAGAGGGATTTCCACATTTTACACATTAATTCCCATTGTACTTGTGACATAATACTAATGCCATCTAGCCTATGTTTTTCTGATCATGAAATAAAACTCCACTTATTTCATCAGTTGCCAATGGCCACAAGATAGATCAAAAATCTGGCATTTCTTAGTCTGTGTATTCTCAGTTTCTGTTTTTTTAAGTCCCTATGTACCATTCAAAACCTAATATTGCTTGTCAATCATTTGGTAATCTGACAGCAGTACCAGTAGTATAACGATCTGGCTGCATACAATTTAGCGGTCTAACGGACTCTCCTTTCTAAAGTCCAGGAACCTTGTTTGATGTGTCCTGCAAGCAAATGACACAGTTTTCACCAGTGAAGACAAGCCCCACAGTTTGCAGTGTTTGCTCCCATAACATTCCAGGGGAGCTGGAAAATGCACTTTGGGATCATTTGCCATTTCTCTTCGTGCAGTAACAAGTCCTTCTTTGATTTCTGCCACTTTAGAGAGCTAAGTGGTGGCTCTAGCAGCCTGCCACTAACAATCACCTGAATAGAAGTGCTCTGACATGATGCTCAGTTGGGACCACCAGTCACAGCAGCATACTCAACTTCAGCTAAGCCTGGTACCTTAAAGTACTTATTTAGCTACTTTTAATAAAGAACAGAAGATAAGTCTTTTATTTCCTGCCAAGAGGCTTGCTGGGTCTAGTGATGAAGGGTGGAAGCAGGTTAGGTTCAAGGGTTTCACCTTCCCTGTGTGCTGTGTCTTATCAAGATGTCCACAGGTTCAACATGATCTGGCTCACTAAGTCTGTTAGCAGCACTTAGACAAATGTTTTCAGCTCTGAATAATTTCCTTAGCATGAGGTAGATCTTGCCTTGAACCTTTCCCCACACACATATTCACTTCTGTCTTTCAGTGGTCTGGCAAGATCAGCAAACTAATGTCTTCAGAAAGTCTGTACCTACTAGTTACTATAAAGAGAAAAAAAAAAAAAAAGTCCATTGAACCCTGCTATTCTGGAATTAAAACCAGACAATAATAAGCTTCCTCTCTTTCTTTCTCTCTTTCTTTCTCCCTCTTTTTCTCTTTCTTTTTATTTAATGGGAAAGTAGACACAAGGTCAGGTGGTATACTGTATTCTCTGTTAGAGATCCCTCCTAATCATAGACACTTCACGAATTTATAAAGAATACAACTCTAAACATTTCTCAGGTTGGTATATTTTTCAAATATAAATTAAGAAGACCAAAACCATATTGAAATTTTGCTATATTACCACCCGATATACCTGAATGCATTGAAAAAATGCTACTTTATTGCAACACTGTTTTAACAGATAGTAGTGTTCATTATGTTAAAAGCTACAGTTAAAAGTCTCTTTTCTTTATTCTCCATATTTTGAAAGGTACTTTTTCTGCAGATTCAACACTAGTAGCCTGTATCAAATTAATATTGTTTATATGGTGTATGTGAGAGTTCAAGCACTGCTTTAAATGCATAGAGTTCTTCACAAAAACGAGATTAGCAGTTTCAGCACTGCAATGTAACAGTATTATGAAATTATTATAGAAATCAATAATGCTTTCATTTCCAGAACTAATCTGATGGTAAGATCTTGTTTATAAAGATATTAAACAAATGCATTATTCACATTTTGTAACGATTTTTGAGAAAAAGGACTTTTTTTAATTATCACACGGAAGTAGTGTAATAAATGAGTGTAATTTTTATTAACAGGAGTTAATTTACATAAAACAAATGCTCATTGAATTATTGAGTATGATAATATCTACATGCCTAGTCCTGTTTGTCATATTTTGTGCCTTTTGGCGACATCAGAATTATAACAACCTGATTTATGCACTAAATTTAATGCATAATATGACAACATACCGATAGGTATGCCTTATAATGTATAATTTAAACATGATTGCTATATATTTCACCCATATTTTCTTGGCTTTACAAAGATTTCTCATGTATCTAGAAATCTCGATTGTAATGCAGGTTGCCAGATATGAATGTCTGTTTGAATTAATGAACATTTTTATAAAAATACTCTGACTATGAATGTTTTAAAAACCTTGTCATAACATTCACCAAACTTACACATGACAGCTAGCATGTGTTACTGCATTTTCATCTTAAATATTTGATGACTGCCTCTTTAAATCCAAGATTCATAACCCAAAGGGTTTCATTTTCTTACAGCATATGTAATTCAAGAGACATTTATTAGTATAGTTCTCATTTTATGCATCAACAAAATATTGCTTTTCAGACTTTTTTTCTGAACATTTTAATTATAATTGTATGTTTTCTTTGACAATATTTGTACACAGACTATTTGTAATGCTCCCTGCTTCCCTATCTCCAGCCCCTTTGGAACTGAAAGAAGAATTCTGCAATATACAATAATGCAGAGTCAGAAAATATGAAAAGCATCAACTGGAATCTCATACACACTAGATTAAACATCTGAAAACCCTTCGTAAGCTTTTTTTAACCTCTGAACATACCCTAAGAAGCATTACTGTATACAATTATAATTCATAAAAATTTGCTAAACACAGATGTTCATCTAATGCTGTTAAACTACTATTACTGAAGCATAAAATGAAGATTTCTGTATTCATTATTGTCCACGTGTAACAAATTCAGCGATGAAAAAATATAAAATATTAAAATGTTTATAATTATTTAAGAAGCAGATCAACAAACCGCTGTTGGTGCAATATATTACTATGTTAGCACTGAAGGTTGTCCACTGACAGGTCACTCTCACTTGACCTTGTATGCACAGAAAGGTAGTTCACCATGGTAACCTTGGTCTTGTGGCTTTCCATACAGTAAATCATTTCAGCCCTCTTCATGTAATTCTTTTATTGGCTGTGCAATTGAAATGTCATGCTTCACGAACAGAGAAGCTAGTAATTTCTTATGGGTGATTAAACTACCTCTGTAATGTATGAGCATGGATAGAACTGTATGCAACAGACTTAAACATACACTTCATTTTTAAAAATTCTTGATATTTTTCAGAAGCTTATGAGGAAGTTTGGTGTGAGAATAAAAAACAATTCTTTTTTTCATGAAGACATCTTAAACAAACACCAAATAGCATCCCTTTTAGATTACCTTCAAGAGAAAAAGGAAAACAGCAGTTTATTAAAAAAATATTTAACATCATTTTTTAAATTAATCGCTAATTTTTAATCATACTGACAAATTCCAAAAGTCAAGCTAGTTTATAAAGGCCGAGTTAGGCCCAAAGCAGGAGTTGACATTCCTATTTTAATTATATTAATATATAAAGATGAGATATTGTAGAAAATAATCAGAAAAAAAAAACACCAAAAAAAACGACAACAAACCTGGAGGTGGGCAGACTCTTTCAGCTGTTATTTCATTTTAGCATTCATTGCAATTTTGATATAGAATTAAACAAATAAGCTTGATGTTTTCTTTGGAGAATTACTCCTTTGAATTCAAACTATAGTCTAACAACAGAAAACAAATGGGCTTTTTAAATTATAAAGATGCACTCAGAGGAACTTCATATCTTTAAGTTTGCTTTTATAAAATGTCACATTTCTTTATATAACTGCAATATAAAACACTTGCTGTAACTCTATTTGCATGAAGTTCATACTAGTTTTTTGTTTTGTCTCTTTCTGCTTTTGCATCTATCAGGTTGATATGAGACTGAATGACAGGCATACGCAAGTATGTGTGTATACAGTACACAAAGTGATACATCTTTAAAAAATATTAGCAAAAAAACTTTGATACTACCATTTTTACATTATTTTCTAAAAAACTAAAAAAAACCCACCAACCTAAAAAAAACCTAAACCAAATAAACACCACCAAAAAACCCCCCACCATTCCTTTAACAAAGTGAAAATAATATCTGATGGTTTTCACAACTTTAATTAACAAGAAATTATGAAATCCTGACTTTTGTTTCAGTTTGCCAGTTGTACCCATTCCTGCACACTACGAAAAAATAACATTAATCAGGGATTTATTAAAAAATAAAGCAAATAACTGACAACCAAGACTGCAGTGATGAATCAAAAACCATCTGACTGCTGAGTTCTAGAATACATCTAATAATTTAACCACCTCTAATCACTGTATCAAAAAAATAATATGAAATAAGCTTATGAAGGAGAGAGTGGAAGGATCTAACATATGAAAATATAGAAAATTCATCCTTAGTGTTTTTATAAGATCACAGAAACCCGGTTCTCTTGAGCTTAAGAATCCAGATCTGCTGTTGGGGGATCTATTTGTAAAGGTATAAAAGTGGAAATATAGTAGACTGACACCCCATTCAGCTGGATTAATAACCTCATTATGAGAACGGCAGCTGCTAGTCAGAGACCTGAAAACAGTTCCAGTTCAAATTGTGAATTTTCTATCTTGACTACTTTCTACAGGATATTTAATGTCTATTTATGGCAAAGATATCAATGCAGAAAGATAGCTGCATGCAGACTTAAGGAGAGTTTCGCCTAAGCAGCAGCATTATTATGAAGCAGTGGGACACCTCAAAAATATAAAAGAGCACATAGAAAACATACAAAATTCTTCTAATGCCTCTTCGCCCTTCAGTTACCAGTGGTACAAAATCAAGGTTGTGATTTCCTTTGTAAAGTGTAATAATGGAAGAAATCTGATCTACTATCTTTTTATACAGAGCTGGTATCTCATGGCTGAGCATTGGCCCAAGTCCCATTTCATCTCAGAGAAAAACCTCAGATAAACTAATTTTTGAGGTGGGGAGACAGCAAACACCTTCTCAAACGAAGATGTGAAAAGGGCTACCTCCTGTTTGACTCAGCCAAAAAAAAAAAAAAAAAGAGAATGGATTTCATTTGGAGTAATTTTATCTTATTCTGTCCTGCTCCATTGTGGAACGTTGCTGGAATTCCCTCATGTCTCAGAAAAGTTCTGGTGTTAACTACAAACCTTTAGCATTAAATTGCAAGCTGCATCAAGATGGGCACAATGAAAAATCATACAGAGGGAGACTGCAATCCCTTATTCTTCTGCTGGTCACTTTCTATATTTTCTTTTGACTACCTAGTAGGCCAGGCTACATTTTTCATAGCTCTTAAATAAAAAAACGGATTTCTATTAGACCATGTTCTTGCAGGTACCTCTTGAGAAAATCTATATATTCTCACTGGTCCTACGGATTTCCTCTGAATATAAAAATAACAGTTAAAACAGTGATAATATAGCAATAACTCTGTGAAACGGAATGGTCTCATTTAAACATGCATAAAAAGTTTCTTTACAGCCATAATTATAAAAGAGAAAACCTAAAGAAAATACTTGTAGCATCTCAAGCAGTTTGGTCTTATAAGGGAAAAAAACAAGGCATGTTTACCTCCCTGGTGGGAAATGAACAAATCAAATATTTTTGATATTAACTGTTCAGAGAAAAAAAAAAAAAAAGGATTCTATAAAGACTAGAAGTACAGACATCAGGACTTTATGTGCTTGCTAGATTAAAGCTTTCTTTAGAAAAAAAATAAATCTAAACTCCTATAGTTGAAAAACAGGCCTATATTTGAATTTTTTCCACATTTGTACAGGTGCTTCTATACTACATCTAAGCTCTACAACTTAGGCCCTACATTCATGAAGAGCTTCTCATGATCTTAACATTAAGTAGGAAACTCCTGTCTGTTTTCCGGGTACATTAACTGAGAATTTTAGTCTATTGTCTTTGTATTTTCTTGTAAGAAACCCCTTCACTACCCCACACTATGAGAGACTCAAGATATCCACGTAGTCTGTCTCTTGTCTAACACTGACTTACAGTCAGATGCAAATTGCCATCAGGAATTGCATTTTGCTTCTGAATAGAATTATTATTTCTTTCACAGCATAGCAAGAAAACAGAAACAGACAGGAATTTTTCAAGATTATACTTTCAGGACTCATTTCTCTAAGGTCATAGTCTCTTGATCTTTAAGAAAATGCCTTATTTATTTTCCCCTGTGAAGATGTTGTCTAATGTCAGGTAGTTTGAACTGATTTTCCAGCGAAGTACGATTCCTTTATGAATGTGAGAAGGTGGACCAATTAACTGGAAACAGTAGGGATCTAACTACAAGAAGTTGTTAGTTAACCTCGAAGCTCAAATAACAGCCTGGACAATTTTATCCAACATTGCCTGTTCACAACAGAAGCAAGACATACCCAGGAGAAATTGCACTTCTTTCCACCCTTTACCGGCCACCCTCCCTTAAGTAGTTAGTGTTTGTAAAGCAGCTTAAAAACAACTTGCTAGTGATACTGTTAGCTTAAAAGTGAACTAAAAAATGTCGTTTTTGCAGCTTTGCATTCTGGCCGTTCAATTGGAGCAAATTTAAATTTTGGCTGAAATTTTTCTCCTAAGTAGCGTCATAATGTTGCCTCTGTAAGAACAAAAGATTTAGACATTGTATTTGCCAAGCTAGTGTTTTCCAGATACCTTATTATCTCTTCACAGCAACTTTAAACGATAAAACATTACATTTTCTTACCTTCGAATGTAATTTATTATCATCTAATAACCTATAAATGCTTTAACAAAACACTCTGCCTCTCTAAACTATTCCTCTTTCCAAATGCTACCCCACTATAAGAAATTAGATACCACCGCAATTCTTTTCTGCATTGCATAGCAGCTTAATCTTTTCAGCTATACAAAACCTGCCTCCCTACTACTGAAAACTAGCCTTGAATTCACTCAACATACGAGTTCAACTTTATCAAACAGTTTTCCTCTGTTTCTTGGTCTATACATTTCGGTCCTTCCTTCTCAACACAAGATTTTTGCATTCCCAGTAACCCCTCTGTGCATTTGTCTCTATCCACTCACAGGATTTAGGGGACGGCTAAAGGGAATAGCCATGTTTCAGGGAAATGATCCATTTTTCTTGGACTACACTCCTGTACTTAATCCCTTACTTATTACTTAATCTCCCTTCAAACAATTATATCAAATAATTTTCTAATATTTTTCTGGAACTCCCTTCACCAACTGTTCTGAAATAATCTGCTGTTTATTTGTACATGAATATGTTGGCACCTCAGAGACAGAATAAATAGCATGTAACTCAGAAAACATTTGTGAAAATGCCAAAATGTCATATCTGCTAATACTGTGCCATTTATGTGTAGAAGTCAGTGAACATTATTGGATGAGGAAAGAATATTGTTTTACTTAACACTGCAAGGCACTAGAAAACTATAAAAAATACATAGAGAAAGTCTGAGCTTTAAATCACATGTATACACGTCTGCTATTCCTGAGATTCCTTATCCTCATCTATGTTACCTGAATTCAAAGTTTCTGGTATTTCTCCACTTCTGACTGCTTAAAATTAGCCAAGGTATCAGGCTATACATTAAAAAACAAACTTCGCTTTTCTTTAAAAACACATTCAATTCGTTGTTATGGTACTTCTCTTTTTCTGCAGTCCCTCCTAGACACACCAATTTGTGAAGGCACTTTTTAGATATAGACTCCGTCATAGGGCGGAGTTTGAGTTTGAGTTTCCTGAAAAAATTCGAGAGATTCCTGACTTTGAATTCATCCTACATCAGAAAACATAAGTAGCGTTATAGTCGGTAGAGCCTCATTAGTCCCAGAAATCACAATAGCTGAGGTTTCAGTCAACTGAGAGTCTTCAGTTTGAGAAAGATCTATTATATGCTCTGAGTAACTGTCAAAGATACAGGCTGCTCTCATTGTGAATCGAAGGGTTAAAGAATGCAACATTTGGACTGCAGGCTGTTGTATGTTCAAGAAATGTCCTCCTGCAACTACTTGTTTTATAGAACACTTGATAATTGGAGAATTAGTTGGTACTGCAAAGAATAAAGGTCTGAGGGGAAAAAACGTTAGCACTGTGAGACTGGATGATATGGTAATGAGCCTGCACCCTGGGGTTCTTCTTTTAGAGACCCTGCTGGGACCTATGGGAACCTTGTTCCATAAGGGTTTATTGAGAATTGGTGCCTCTTCTTCATAGCCAGAGTTTTGAAAGATGATTGTAGAGAACCAATCATGCCTGTTAGTCCAGCCATTGTATACACCTGATGCTTCTTGGAAAAGAAGTTGTACAGGTGTCTAGTAATAGACTCAGAACTTACAGGGGCTTCAGGTGTCATATCATATGGAGACCTCCTGCTGTTTGAGACCATTGGTAACACAAAAGTATTTGCCTTCTCAATTCATTTTCTTTGCTGTAAAAAAGAGATTCCTGCAGTGCTCATAAGGACAGGAGAAATATAAAGACAGCAGACATGCACGGTATTCTTCTTCTATCAATATTGTACTGTAGTGAAGAATACGTGTTTCCCAATGTCTTTTCTTCCTGCTCTTGCACATAAGGCATGCAGTTCTGCAAATGTGGAAAATGTAAATAATTTGGGGCTTATTTTGTCTCCTTACAGAACACGCTATCCATTCTAAGTAGAGAAAGGGAAAGGATATATGCATCTTATTAACAAATTTTGGCTTTGGTGGCGGGAGATAATATATCCTTACCTGTTTTCCAAGATATGTAATAACTTCTCAGTTTTTAAATATCGAGAACAAAACAAAGAAATTCAACTGCAGGCTGTTTTTTATTTTTACCTCCTTCCTAATACTAATAAAAATAAAGAATTTAGTTCTTTCAAAGAACAGCGAAAATACTACAACAGAAACTTAAGACACAAGATCCTTGGAATAATTTTCTGTCCCTCATTAATTACCTTTCTATAATTAGCACACTGTGTAAGTGCTAGGTGAAGTTAGCTATGTCATATGCGAAATGGCAATATAAAAATAGTACGCAGTTTTTACTACTAGCAGTTCCTAAAACGAAATCTTCCAAAAATGTTTCATCTTCATATGTTGGCTTTGCCAACTACAAAGTGTTAAATGGAAATAACTACTTCTCTATAAGGATGAAGAACTCTTCTTGATCTACCTAAAATGAAAATTAAGTCCTGTCTAGCAAGTGTCACAGGGTCTCCAGTGAAGCAGAACTACTGCATATTTTCATCAAAAGATCAATGTTGATTCACATTCTGTTTCTTTGATCTAAACATATCTCAAGATTAATTTCAATTGCAAAGGAAGAAGGCTCATCTACGATTTAAGGTTAATTTTATCATTTAAGCACTTGCATATTTAATCCTGTTTATTATTAAGTGTGAGCAATGTTTATTCAATTTGCTCCTCTTTCTGGTTGGCCTACTGCAGAAAAAAAACAACGATGCAAAAAAAAAAAAAAAAAGGCATTTAAAGAAAAGCAAAACCAGTAAAGGATCATAAAATTTGCCAAATTGGATGCTATCAAATGCTTCTTCTATCTAAAAATCTTCTTTACAAGTATGGTACTAGATGTAAGAAGCACATATGAAGGACTTTGACCACCTCTCATCTACGCATCGAGTATTTAAATTTAATATGTCCCTCTAAATGACAACTTGCTTCTCCTTAGTACTCGGTAACTTTCTCTGAAATTAAACAATTAATAAGCCTGGGGCTATATGAGCTATAAATTTTTCATCCAAATGAGCATTAATCAATTATAAAGAGATATAGAAACAACAACAATAACAACAAAGAAAGAAGAGAGTTATATTCTTTTAGTATTAAATCTGGTCCAGCCAAAATGTCTTTAAAAAGATTTAATTTGCATAATGGCAAAGCAAGCGAAGCTATATTATGTTTACTTATGTTAAAATATGTGTGTGTCAAACAAAATAATTAATCCATGACTCGTTACTGATAAACAGAGGGCAAGAAAAATACCACAATTCTTAATCTGTCTATGAATAGAACAATATATTAAAATTCCCCTAAATTCTTAGTTTTACCAGTATTTAAGAATCTTATCTCTTGGATTCACACAGAACTTAAAATACAGTCTTAAACTCTCCCAACTTTCTTTGGAAAATATTCAGTGTTCACACAAACACATCAAATGATTCTCCTGACACTTATTAGAAGAAAGCAAGACAATGGGCACAGTCAAATTTTGGCTTAGCCATGACATGCAAAGAGATATGTGAGACACACAGAACGACTCTTTTTTCCTAATTTAAGTTAGATTTATTCCAGATGTGGGCATTTGTAGCCAGAAGGAGGCCAGAAATCTTCTTTTGAAAAAGCTGTTCTTTGTGAATAATGTGTGCAGTCATTTATTTATAGGAGCTTTGGAAAAGTTGCATATCTAAATTTTTTTGGAAGTGAAGTACCAGGATGATACCAGGATATAGCAGATGTAACAATAAGGTCAAAACAGGCAGGAACAGATATCCTCTATTCAGCAGTGCAAAAATACCTCCACCCTTATAATGGATCCAATATGTCACAGATGAGCCATGATTCTTTAATTTTCTGTATCATTCTCCATACTTTATCTGTGTTATTTATGTAAATTTTAAGCTCTTAAATATAAAACTGTCACTTACTTAATACTGGTACAACGCAAAACCTTCAATCTTCTGGGATTCACAGAAAAGGAAAATAAAATCTTACTTCTTGTAGTTCTCTAACAAAAAGAAGGAATTTTTAACAGGCTCAAATCTTATCTTGGGAATGTATAGCTGTGTTCCACATTAAAAATATTTCACTAAAATATAGACTTCAGTTCTCCACATAGAGGGTCACTTCTTTTAACAGCATTCCAGCCTTTACCTCTCACAAAGACAGCATTTTATTCCAAATTTTTGCACAATATCCCAAGAAATTCCAAAGGAATCTCCGGCTTTTATTTATAAATTCAGCTTTTCCTTATGTTCTAACACTCCACACCAGGTTACCCAATCCTATACAGCATAATGAACAGGAAAAAAATATCATTGTAAATTTATATTCATATTCATGCAGAGTAGCTGCAGTAAAGCTACAAACTATAGAAGGCAAGCAAGCCAGCTCCTGACAGTTTGTTTCATTAATCATTCACATTCAGGTCTACAATTTCCCATTTTGCCTATGTTGTTTTAACATGGATTAATTTAACTAATCTTAACTGCTTGAACCCAAGATGGAGACAAAAACCCTGGAAAGCCTCAAGTGAGGAATAAATTCCATTCTGAGAGCATTTGGATAAAACAGTAAGAGTCCAAGGAACTGTTTTAGCTGATGTAGATATTATTATAGATATAGTAGGAGTGGAATGGCACCTCCCTACAGCAAGCACAGGAAACAATGCTCCCTGGTACGAGAGGCACAGACATACCTGTGAGGAGAGGCTGAGGGCGCTGACTACCTGAAAAATATTCTGTCCGTGGCATCATCAAGGAGAAGGCTCAGGGGGATCCTCTCAAGATATATAAATATCTGATGGAGGAGAACAAAGAAAATTAAGAAAATTGAGCCCATTCTTAGTGGTGCCTATCGATAGGGTCGCTCAAATAATCTGTAATTTGATTGTATTCCAATTTAAGAAAACCTGCAAGTTGGCAACAGGATTTAAATTCACAGTTTAGTATCATGTTGCTTGCAGTATGAATACCTACTATGAATATCAACAAAAATATATAGTTGGAATTAAGGTAATAATAAATATTCTTGCAATTTATAGTAAAATCCATTGTTCTCTAGTACGGGAAATATTAATTCAAAATATACCTTCCAACTATAACATAATATAATTATTGATATTAAATAACAAAAATCATGTTCAGATCAACTAAATGGAACAGAAGTAGCCAAAATCAATATAACTCTATTTCAGTAAGGTTCAGCCAAACCAAATTTTTACTATTTCTTAAGACTTGTTTTTACTTTTCCTTGTTTTAAAAATAATCTGAAACAATTCAAGATGGTAACTAAAGGTGAATATGCCAAGCATTCACATCTGTCAAAATTGTATCACCCTCACCCACAAAGTTAAGGATTTTTCCATACTGCAGTATTGTTGATGAGGCAGCATGAAAAGATTAGGCTATACTTCTTAATGAGAAAAATTTGAGATAGAAAAATTATCAGTAGTCTTATTTTCTGCATTCCCACTCCATCATCATGCACAACAGAATCTGTTAGAGACAGTTTTATTTTTACACCCATCACTAACCAGAACAGCAAAAATTCCTCAAAACCAAAAAGTGTTGTCAATCAAGCCCAGTATAAAGACAACTGCTTACTTCTTGCATAGTCCAAAAGTTTCCAAAGTAAATTAGTATCTAGAAATAAGCACATAAATATCTAGAAATCAGCACAAAATGAAATGTTTTTAAAAGGTAGCAGTAGGAGAAAGGAAAAGGAAAAGGAAAAGGAAAAGGAAAAGGAAAAGGAAAAGGAAAAGGAAAATGAAAAGGAAAAAGAAAAGGAAAAGGAAAAGGAAAATATGTGTAAATGAAAACTACATTTATTTCTTCTGTCTGCTCACCAGAATTCCTTATATATAAATGAACAGTGTATGAATAGGAATGTATATGAACATACATTGCAAAGTAGGGTGGAAGACATTTCTATAACCGTGAAGTGATAACACAAAAAAATAAAAAAGAAATTATGAAACTGTTTATATAGTTCCTATCAAAAAACATGAAGTGACTTACATTCTGTCATGGATCTTCTTTATAAAATAAAATAGTATATGATAGAAGTCTGATTAAAGTACTAAAAGACTGATTTCTATGCCGTGAAAAGCAAAGGAACCTCGTGAAATAAATAAATAAAAACATTGCTCCAACAAGAACCTGTTTAGAAAGGATGGACCATATGAATCAGCTATGAATTTAAAACTGTAGTATATTATACTAAGAGATACTGAGAAAAAGAAGCAATAGTATTGGGTAGAAATATGTGCTTTGTAGGGAAAGTGATGACAGAAAAAATCCTATGATCATGAGATTTGGAATTTGATACAGGAAATGTATAATGGAGAGCTCACCTACCTGCAGGATGGAATAAGGAAGAGTCAAATCCAGACTACAAATCATGAATAACCTCAGTGTAGATGTAATTTCTTTGTTAAGTTCTGAAAGAAAAACATTAACCATAACCTTAATTGCATTTTGTTAATTTGTCTTTTCAGTCTTGTAAAGTCTTGGCAGATTTCCTATTTTGTTTTGCACCAGGAAGTCAGGAAGCCACCAGATTAGATATATTAACATACTAACAGTACAGATGGCAAAGAATGGAAGCTCAGCTGTTACAGTTGGAAAGGGAAAGGGAAAGAAAAAGAGGAGAAGAGAAAGAAGGAGAGAAAGAAGTAGAGAAAGAAGGAGAGGAGAGGAGAGGAGAGGAGAGGGGAGGAGAGGAGAGGAGAGGAGAGGAGAGGGAAGAGGAGAAGAGAAGAGAAAGGAGAAGAGAGGAGAGGAGAGGAGAGGAGAGGAGAGGAGAGGAGAGGAGAGGAGAGGAGAGGAGAGGAGAGGAGAGGAGAGGAGAGGAGAGGAGGAGAAGAGAAGAGAAGAGAAGAGAAGAGAAGAGAAGAGAAGAGAAGAGAAGAGAAGAGAAGAGAAGAGAAGAGAAGAGAAGAGAAGAGAAGAGAAGAGAAGAGAAGAGAAGAGAAGAGAAGAGAAGAGAAGAGAAGAGAAGAGAAAAAAGGAAAGGAAAAAAGAAAAGGGAAAAGGGAAAAGGGAAAAGAGAAAAGGGAAAAGAGAAAAGGGAAAAGGGAAAAGGGAAAAGGGAAGGGAAGGGAAGGGAAGGGAAGGGAAGGGAAGGGAAGGGAAGGGAAGGGAAGGGAAGGGAAGGGAAGGGAAGGGAAGGGAAGGGGAAAAGGAAAAGAGACAAGGAAATGAGTGGACAAGACCTCATAATGGCCTTGAGTGACACACCTCCTTGCAATATGGTAAGTGAATTTTTTACTGCTTTTCTTCCATGAGGAATTCTTTGAAGGACAGAGAAGGCAAGAATAGAGGATTTTCACTTACAACAATAATTAAATTAGACCTAATCAAACCATTTTATTATTTTCTGCTGAAGGCCAATATATTTAGCATCTTCTTTCATGCATAATAAATTACATTAGCTCTAGCCATTTTCAGAATATTGATTTGTTAAAGATGTTCATATATATTCAGTGACATTCTTTGTAATATCCAGGTAAATATAATCAGTTGAGGGGTTTTTTGTTTCTGAAAGGAAGTAAAGCATTAAGTTCATTTGGTTTATTTAAGAGGTAAAAATTATAAATCTATCCAGTGAGATGCCTTTTTCACAAGAGACTTTGTTAAAGTCACTCCTGCTATAACAGTCACATTGTCCCTTGCTGCAATTGTAACATCAGAGGCTCAACACCAGTCTTCAAATTTTCATCTCATTTCTTTATAAATCAGAACCTCCTCATGAAAAAAAAAATAATTCCATATATAAAGTTAAAAAAATACTGACTAATAACCACAGTTTTAGAATGTAATCATATTGCAGGCATTTCAATTATGTAGTGATCTACTGGAAGATTATGTTCAGTTGCACAGATTGCAGTATTTAAATACCTTGCATGAAACATATCAGTACTAGTCATAAAAATAAATATTGTTGGAACAAGTTCTTATTATTTATTCAAATAATTTCTTTGGAGTACAAATGTTTCTACTGACTACAAACAAAATCAAATACAAACACTCCAACGTTCCTCTATGAAGAAAGTGTTGCAATTGTTTAATCAGATTCATATATCAGTCAACAATTACCAAGTAATATAAAGAAGTTTTGAATCTCAAGTTTCACTCAGCGTATTAACTTTTTCTTTTAATTTTACACAAATAAAGTACACAAACAACTAAAAATCCCCCTCAGTTTCTTCTATTTCCCTCTGCTGTGTCCAAGTTTTGACAATCTCATCTACTGTTTCTGAGATTAACCAATACACTCCTGAATTAAGGGCACTTCCCTCTGAGAAAAGTTTACCATCGGTTTACTGTGTAATTTAGGCGTGCTACATGTTCAAATAATTTAGATTTCAAAATTACTTAAGAGCTATTGAAAAATCTTGTTTCTGGCTTTCCTTCATGAGTTTTCTATCATGTCTGTTATCACTCTCAACTTTTTCAGTACTTTTAAAAGTTGAACTAGTTAATGTCAAGTTTTTCAGAGACCACTAGCATTTTAATGTATGTGATCTATGGCAATGTTTTCTAGAGTATTAGTCATGTCTATGGAAGAGTATGAAAAAAAGGGAATAAAAAATGAGATTCTAAAATTTTGGAAGAGTAAACTATTAATGACTTACAGTAAAACTGAGATACAATTCTCCTGGAGAGGCAGGTCTATTTTTGTACGGTTGTATAAATACATATGACAAAAATACATTCTATTTAATGTTTTATTTACACCTACATGCTGAATTGTAGTTGAGCCTACATTGAGTATATCTCTATTTTTGAATTTAGAATCTGTAGACCTAGTATAGTATTACTTGACAACCTCTTAAACCAACCTGCAAACCTACCTCTCTAAGAAATAGGACTCTTAGTTGGAATGTAAAAATGTTAGCTGAATCAGTATGTAGCAACATGATCGTAATAGAGATTTCTTATCAAATTCTCGTTTATGTTATATTAACATCTGAAAAAGCTATTTAAACATTAAAATTAATACATCATAAAACAATAGAAATCCTTCATACAAAATAGTTTTATTTGAATCACAACTACTCACAATAGCTATGAATATCCCTATTCAAATTGCTACCATTAATACTGTATAAAATGAGAATAAACTAAAAGTAAAATTAGAATACTCCTTTATAAATTACTATATGTCAAGCTAACAAATGGTAGACTTGTCATATTGAACAACTAAATGTCTAAATGATCATTCAGCACTCATAGTGTAGGGAAAAAACACTAGCTTTGTTGGCTATAAAGCAGTTGCTCGATTTTTCATACTGTCATTCTGCTCTATTAGCAAAGCCTAACACAATTAGGTATGAATATGCAGTAATAACATGCAAATTGTTCCCTCTCAATTGCCCCAAGGCAGCAGTCTCAGCCTTTCAAAGCTTGATTTCTTCTACATCATTACAGGCTTGGCATAATTCATCAGAATAAAAAAAATGTCTCAGCCTTATTGCATGTGGCCAGCTAGTAAAATCATCAGTAGTTGTTAACCATTCTCCCTCAATAGGTTTGTTAGCAACGCTGTCCCCAGCTCCCTGCCACTCCCGCGCTTGTACATGTTTCCCTTGGGTAATGTTAGACACTACATTTGAGCCTGCCAGAACAATTAACCCTACTGTTAATTAGAATGAAATGTCAGGCGCACAGATGGTACAAGCTGGCACCCTGCCATCCCGCCAACTGCTGCTGAAAGCAGCTACCCCACTGCTGACAGCTGTTCAGCTATGTCCCAAACCAGCAGATGTCAAAACTTTCCAGCTGAGGAAAGCTAAGAAAAGCAATGATGGGGGTTTCTAGTCCCAGCAGTAATGATGACTGTTTTACTGTTATTGTATCTATTACCTGTTGTCATACTGTACCCATCAAGCGGAGTCATCGAGCAGCAAGATGCAAATTAAAAACAGTACCAAAAGTCAATAAATGTAAAGCTGCTTTCCGAGCTAATTCTGTACAACTGTAAAAAAAGAAGGGAAGAAAGAGAAAAGCATATATATATATATTCTCTAAAATCTATATTTTAAATATTCAGAGTTTATTTTAAATAAATTTATAAGATGATACATGATGATGCACTAGAACGTGTTACTCTGGGTATTTGTACACTGGAAGCATAAAAGTCTTTCTTGAAAATAATCGTAAAATGTGAACCCAGGTCTTCAAATCTGAGTAACATGAGCAATTTTCACACTTTATTTTTCCTAACTCTGTCAATTTGATTGAAATTTTTTACCATTATGGGGTATGAAGCAACCAAGATGAAGTCCTGGAAGTCAGAATGCATCCAAATTCTCTCAGTGTTCAGGCACCCAACAATCTGAATGACCAGTTTAACCCCAAATTTGTGAATGAAAGATTCCAGCACATTTTCTGGTGTGAATCAGGATTCTAATTCTGGTAACAATGCTTTGGCTACTTAAATGACTCCTTGATTTTAGAAAACATGCTCTGGCTTTCAATTTTTTTTTAAATTCAAAAAAATATAGTGGGAGGGCAGGTACTTTGCTGTATTGTGAAATTATGATAAATTCTCCTCTATGTTCTTCATAGCTGCATAGAGATGGAATGACTACTTTCTTCAGGATTCCTTTAAAAGATTCTATCATGTAACTTCAGGCAATCAAAATCCAAATCAAATACTATTTCATAAATATTAAAAAAGAATGTGTTTTGTTCTTATACACCTTCTTATTCAAACTAACTGTTCAGCAATACGATGAGAATATGTTCTTAGATAAAAAAGATGATCATGGGGGGCTGAATACAAAAGAAAATATCACATACTATTACAAACGCAATTAGAATTTTTTTGGCTTACAATTCATTAATAAGACTATATTAATATCTGTAAAAAAATCTAGTCCATTTATGTCATTTTTTTCTGTGAATACATATTTCATATATTCCTATATACATTCACTGTCAAATATATTGCTTCTGACTCTATTTCATCTATCCATAATACAGCTATATAGTAATACTTGTGAAATTTATATCTAGCATATGCCTTTAGTGTTTAATAAACATTTTTGATTTAGTTTTGTTTGGAATCATATATAGTCCAGTTTACATGGTGTTAGTTAGAAAGTAATTGCTTGCATATTTTAATGTTAGCTTGGTTCATGTTTAAATTAGGATTTTTTTTTTCTACACATAGGTAGTTAATATACTAACTTTAGGAAGGAGTTATCTTAAGAAATAAATATTACTAATACTTACATCATCAGACTGCTAACAGTTCATTGCAGTTCTGGAGTCAGAAGTTTCATATAAACTTCATGTTCACCCAAAGAAAACTTTTTTACTAAAAATATTCAGTGGAAGAGCATACTGTAATATTTAGTTGAAAAAAAAAAAAAAAAAGGATTATCAGTTTTCACTTTGCTAATTCCATCAAAATCACAGTTTGATAGAGACTACTCACTGCTTTTCATGGCTGGTGAAAACATACACATGAAAAAACTTCAGAGGATCTGAGGCACTTCATGTTGTAGTAAGCAGTCTTTGATCTGAATACTTACACCAGAATCTTGCCAGATATGGGAGCTCCAGCTTTATAAACAATTAATAACTGTCAGGGATAAACTACCCCAAAGCAATTCACAATCCACAACAGATTCAGTTGTGTTCAATGACCATAGTGAGATTTAAATCTGAGGATAGGTAACAGCCTAAAGTACCTCAGTCTTGCCCAAGGATGTAACTGGATACAAGACTCTTGATTCGCTTCCCTGTTTCAGGTCAAAGAGCTTCACTAAGTTATTACCTGTGTCTGATACAGTGAGGAGAGGTGTTTGTTGGAAGAAGCCTCAAGTATTATTTTGGGGGGTATATTATACCTTTTGAGAATGCAGGAAGAGAGCTTAGGATATGTGTTCTTGTTCCTGCTTTGCCTGGATGAGAGAAGAATTTAGTGGGAGACCTTGTAGATATGGTGTATGTGGGGCTTGCAAGTAGCTGCCACTCTGGCCACAAAGGCCCATGTGCTATTTGTTGAGCTCCAATTAACCTGGATGTGCAGGTGGCACTGTACAGTCCTATATATCTTCATGTATTACTTCTGATGCAGACAACAGGTCTGTTAGACACAAGAGTAGCCAGGCATACTGCAAAAACTCCAGAACAAAGTTTGGCAGCTTCCCGACACAGATTTTGCTGGTAAAGTGGCAGCGACTCTCACACAACCTTGGTTTTGGCGCCCCCTCAGTTGCTGGGCTACCTGCAAGCCTGGGCTTGCTGCAAGGCTGCCATCCCACCACAACCCTGCAGCAGCGCAGGACCAGTCTGAAAGTCTGAGAGGCCCTGGGCTGTGCTGCCTGGGCAAGTGTGGTGCTCAGTACCACACATCATGTGCAGCCTGCAGCAACAGCCACAATACCTACTGACAAATACATAATGGTCAACTGCTACAAATGATGTAATTGTAAGATTATAGGATTCATATAGAGCTATGAACACTGTCTGTGGCCCTCTGTGCATTTAAGGACGACTTTAAGGACATAAACAGCACACAGAGAGGCAGTAGCAGATTTGCAGCACAGCATTGGAGATCTCTATAACCAGAAGACTTACAGTGGATCCATCTCAGATGGAGAGCTGGCTGATTAGGAGGAGGAATCTGGTACTGCCATGCTCCACAGAAACAAGAACCTCAATCTTTTTGAGCTCGTACCAAAGTATGTGTAACGCATTTCAGCAGAAGACTTCGAAGGGACGAGTGGCTGCCAACTACAGTCAGTCCAGATGTGTAGGACTTTAATAGTCCCCTCACCAGGTAATAGTTTCCCTTCCCCTAATTCTCCCCCTACAAGGACAGTCTCCTGATTCATGACTCTCAAACTCAGAGGAAGCTGAGGCAAAGGACTGCGAACTGGAGGTCTACAGGAGCAGTAGCTCCTTAAAGGCACAACTTCTTCAAACTGTACTCATCTGGATAAGATTTTCCCTCTCTGCAATCATTTGCTAAGGAGCAGAAGTGCTGGTACCAGCAGAAAGAGCAGAAAGCCATTGTTGATCTAGGTAGTCTCTATAGGCGTGCATGGGATATAGCTCCCTTTTAAGATGTGTTTACATTATCATGCATGGAGCAGGCAAGAGGTAGGAGTAGGTACACCTACTGTGCTACAGCACTGTGGCTGAGCACCACTGTGGTTTGTTCTTTGTAACATGCACTGTGGGCAGTCCATTCCAGAGTGTGCTGGCATCAACACTGTCAGCACGGGGCAATCTACACCGTGTTCCCTGGCCAAAGCATGAGTTTGCCATGGAGATAAAGAGTGTCTCTTTTTCTTCACTTGGGGTCTTCCTTTCTTCAGCACCAGCAAATAATATTTTATATGCTACAAGTAAGTTGCCTGTTTTGTCAGAACTTAATTGAATTACCAATTGTAAGAGTCAGTCTGAAGAACAGTTTCTGCCTGAACATCGCCATCAGGGACTTGGAGAACCGATGGACTGATAGAAAGAATTGGACAATGACTTGGAGAGAGGCCTGAGGAAAAGAATTGTGTTGTGCAGGTCTCTCCGACCTGGGGGCTACAAGTAACAACGGCTGCTGTATGGACTTCACCTGCTGCCTGAGCCAAACTTGCCCCCACCTCCTGAGAGGAATTGTGTTATGAAGGCCTTTCTGACCTGGGGACAATAACTGCTGTCCAGAAGATGGATTTTCACCTGTTGCTTGAGCCAGCTTGCCCCCACCTCCTCCCTGTAACAAAGGCCAATGAAGAAGAGCACACGCAGAGGCTCTCCAAGGGTCTTGAGGTCACCCAACGGACCAGCAAGAGACCCCTGAACCGATGCAACGCAGGCGCAGACGGGTTCTGGCAAGCGAAGTGACAACCTTTTGGGCCTGCGCAGTTAAGCCTGGATTGCGCAACAAAGGCGGAGATTGGCCTCAATCTATGGGAGTGAAGGGGGGGCGAAGAAGCATAGAAGACAATTCCTGACGGGACATCACGGAGATCTCCCCACCGAAGGATCCCGGACCACAACGGAGGACCAGCAGGACTCTTCTCACGGGACCTGAGACCAGAGGGATGCCTTTGGAACTCCTTTGGTGGTAACCAATCCTCATTCCACCTTCTTCCTTCTACCTTTCCTTTTCTTTTTCCTCTACTCTCTCTATTGTGTGCCGCTTTATGGGCAAATTAATAAAGCAACACTGCTTGATTGAATTATAACCCCTTGGCATTTTGGTTGCCTCAATTTTGCGCTTCAAGATCAAGGTAAATGAACCATCACGAGTCCATCACCAAAAGGACCGTGACACCAATACAGGCACTAACTAGCTCCAAACTCCAGGCTGGATTATGACTACCAAAAAAATCTGAGGAATTTCAGAAAGTCTTTACAGAGGTGACATAACAGTAGACTAGATTAAACTTACTCTTCTTACAAACTAAGCATTATACAATTGAATGAATGTTTCAAAGCACTTCTAGGACTTTCTTAGATATCAATCCTTGAGGAGCAGAATTCAGACAACATAACAGACAACCAGTCAAGACTTCTTACTGCTTCATATACACAAGAATGACACAGATACATGATGCTGATTGAAGTGTCAGGCTGCAGCTTTCTTTTTAATAAGAATATGCTCCCAAATACAATGCTTTCTATAACCCATAGCCAGGAAACACTACAATCCCTTGTCAGTTTATGAAGTAAACTGGGCAAAGATCTAGTCACCGGATGAAAAGGCCCTTCCTAAAATTCAGGATGTATAAGGCCCATGGTCATGGTTCATCTGGCACAAGAACTTGGATCTGGTTAACAGATATTTGGCAGCACAGAAACTCACTTGCCAAGATGCTCCACAGTCAAGATTTTCTCCAAGTTGAGACAAAGCATAAGAAACATTTGTACCTGATGGCTTTGATTTCCCTAACTCTATGAAAGTGGAAAGTCTGACTGGACAACATGGCTCTTCACTCTCCAAAGTCTCCAACAAACAACCAACCTCGCAGCTGTTCCTTCAAGCATGTGGCTTTCCTTCATCCTTATTGCTGTCTCCCAGTATGTCCTAACTGACGGTAGCTAATTCAGTCACTGCTGATTTGTACGGCTTAAAGAGCCAAAGGAACTAGTTCTCAGATGAACCAGGACCAACAAACTCTCCTGCTTTTCCCCTTTAATCAATAACCTCCCAACTAGTTCCCCCAACCAAAGAGGGAGCAGCACTGACTCATTTTGATACAGCTCTTACCCCTTTTTCCCATGCTTTTTATCTTTACCATGCAAATCCCCCATTTCTCCAATAAGGATGGTATTGTGCAAGGGCAAAATATATCACGCATATAACAAAAAAAATTTTTTTAAAAGCTGAAATTATTATAACTAGATAAACATCCTCAGAGAAGGTTCAAGGTTCAGGTCCATGAAATATTATTACACAGATGAGAACTACTGCTAAAAGAAAGAAGCAATTAAAGTAACACTGACCAAAAAAAAAAAAAAAAAAGAAAAAGAAAAAATCAAAGAAAATAACATGAAAGACAGTAACCTCTTCTCTGCAGAATTACTTTAAGGAAAATACAAAGTTCAAAATTAGACGTCAAACTTTGCAATAGCAAGAGTAATGACTCAGTAGCATACATACATCTTGGCTAACAGCCAGTCAAGTAAAACTGAAGTCAAGGGTTACATTTCTGTTGCCTTTTGTTGCGCCAAGATTCAACTAAACTGTATATATGATTTCTTTTTATTCTCTGGTTCTCTCATACAAGAAAAAAGACATGATGGAGCACTTACCATACTAATGGAGAGATATGCCATTTTAAACAAGTTGCTTTCTCAACTTTGGTAAATGAAGGACGAAAAATTGATTTGAAAACCCTAGAAGAAGTGTCTTCCCTCACCTTTGCTGCTTAGAAAGGTACTTGAACTCGTGCCACCTCACAAACTGTCAGATGTTTCAAACTCGCACAGCTCCTCAGGGCATTCAGCACATTTATATGAATCAAGGACATTGGTTATATGCTTTGGATCAAAGGGCTGGTAATATGCATACTGAATGCATCTCAGACAGAAAGGATCTCATTTATGTTCTTGGGGTATACTGCTTCAGGCACAAAACAAAGTATTTTCTCTGGGATTCAAGCTGCCTACACTCCTCTAGGTATAGTCTGTTGTTGCAACGTATGTTCACTGTATCTGAGACAGTGTATGTAGTTCTTACCATAAAGACACTTCCAATCAATCGTCTCCCATATTTAGATTAATACACATAATTTTAAAGCTTCTGTTCAGATCTCATCCAAAGACTAAAATCTTAAATATGGTGGGCAATGTGATCAGTTAATTACTGATTTTACTAAATCTGACGATAAGTAATTATCTAGTGAAAAACACTCGAAGAATTGTTCCCATATTTTAAGTGTCTGAAATCATAGAATCACAGAATCATAGAATCATTTTGGTTGGAAAAGACCGTCAGGATCATAGAGTCCAACCATAACCTAACCTAACTCTAGCACTAAACCATGTCCCTAAGAAACTCATCTACGCATCTTTTAAACACCTCCAGGGATGGTGACTCCACCACTTCCCTGGGCAGCCTGTTCCAATGCCTGACAAACCTTTCTGTGAAGAAATTTTTCCTAATATCCAATCTCGACCTTCTCTGGCGCAACTTGAGGCCATTTCCTCTCGTCCTACCACTTGCTACTTGGGAGAAGAGACCAGCACTCTCCATACTACAACCTTCTTTCAGATAGTTGTAGAGAGTGATAAGGTCTCCCCTCAGCCTCCTTTTCTCCAGGCTAAACAGCTCCAGTTCACTCAACTGCTCCTCATAAGACTTGTGGTCCAGACCCCTCACCAGCTTCGTTGCCCTTCTCTGAACTCTCTCCAGCACCTCAATGTCTTTCCTGTAGTGAGGGGCCCAAAACTGAACAGAGTATTAGAGGTGTGGCCTCACCAGTGCCAAGTACAGTGGGATGATCACTTCCCTAGTCCTGCTGGCCACACTATTCTTGATGCATGCCAGGATGCTGTTGGCCTTTTTGGCCACCTGGGCACACTGCTGGCTCATATTCATCCAGCTGTCGATCAACACCCCCAGATCCTTTTCCTCCAGGCAGCTTTCCACCCACAGTTCCCCAAGCCTGTAGCACTGCAATGGGGTTGCTGTGACCCAAGTGCAGGACCCAAAACTTGGCTTTGTTGAACCTCATACAGTTGGCCTGGGCCCATCAATCCAGCTGGTCCAGAGCGCTCTGTAGAGCCTTCCTACCCTCAAGCAGATCAACACTCCCAGCCAACTTGGAGCCATCTGCAAACTTACTGAGGGTGCACTCAATCCCCTCATCCAGATCATTGATAAAGATATTGAACAGAACTGGCCCCAGCACTGAGCCCTGGGGAACAACA
Organism: Caloenas nicobarica; assembly: GCF_036013445.1. NCBI lineage: Eukaryota > Metazoa > Chordata > Aves > Columbiformes > Columbidae > Caloenas > Caloenas nicobarica. The sequence goes on along the minus strand of NC_088246.1, from coordinate 133,537,825 downwards.
CTCGTGACCAGCTGCCAACTGGATTTGATGCCATTCACCATAACTCTTTGAGCCTGGCCATCCATCTGGTTCTTTACTCAGTAGCATATGCCCATCTAAGCAATGAGCTGCCAGCTTCTCCAGGAGAATGCTGTGGCCACCAGTGTCAAAGGCTTCACGGAAGGCTAAGTACACAATATCCCTAGCCTTTCCCTCATCCACCAAGCACATCACCTTTTCATAGAAAGAGATCAGGTTGGTCAAGCAGGACCTGCCTTTCATAAACCCATGCTGGCTGGGCCTGATCACTTGATTGTCCTGTATGTGCCACATGATGGCACTCAGGATGATCTGTTCCATGACCTTCCCTGGTACCAAGGTTAGACTGACAGGCCTGTAATTCCCCAGATTCTCCTTCCAGCTCTTCTTGTAGATGGGCGTCACATTTGCCAATGTCCAGTCGACTGGGACCTCCCTAGTTAGCTAGGATTGCTGATAAATAATTGAAAGTGGCCTGTTGAGCACCTCCACCACCTCCCTCAGTACCCTTGGATGGATCCTCTCTGGCCTCATAGACTTGTGTGTGTCTAAGTGGTGTAGCAGGTCCCTAACCACTTCCCCTTGGATTATTGGGGCTTCATTTGCTCCCCAAATAAACCACTAAGTTTAACCATTTAAAAGGTAAGCCATTTTTACAGATTTTATTCTCACTGTATAGTACATGAGTTTGTATCCTGCACATGGGTTCTTCTGTCTATAAGCTCAAGAAAAAAATGAAATTTCAATGGTTACTATCAATTTAAGTCTACATTAATGCTGTAGATTTTCTTCAAGTACTTGTTTAAATTAGAGTTGACACCTTTTTCAAATTATGCCTTTCTGAAATCCTTATTAATAAGTCACCACTATTTTAAAATATTCGTCATCAAAATTAGGTCAGATGATTAAGGGATTATTCCTACAAAGCCTGAAATTTAGAGTGTCTGAAAACCCGCATTTTCAGCGACTCAAATGAAAGAGGTACTTTCTCAAAAGCCGCATGATCTCACAGATTAACTTTTGAGCTCTGTTTCCTTTTATTTACTTATTTACATTAACAAATTTTTGTACTTAGCATTAGTACTATTTAGATAGAAACTAGGTATGTACCATTTATTCTGCTTTACTGACAACTTTGTGATGTTAAATATCCTCAAGGTGTGAGAAACAATTTACCAAATTCTTCTCTGCCATTCTGTGAGCTCTTCAACATCACACTGTGGATGTGTGTGTGCTGGGAGAAGTGGGAGGAAATGACGGGGACCCCACTAAATCTGAATGTTTGTCTCTCACCAAAATCAAACCAAAACCAAAACAAATAAAAAAGAAAGCAAGCAGCCTTTGAGCTTTCTTAGTGACAAAATAAACATGTAGTTACTACAAAATCAATAGTGGAAGACTAGAAAAATAAAGCTCCGTTCTGTCCAAGGCTTACCATTAATAGATGTTTTATACTTCATTTTCAAAATATCACATGCTCCACATACCTTTAAGGTATCTAGACAACCTTTTAAAAATAGGGAAATTCAAAAAATATATTAATTTATATTTAAGATTTTAACATACAAAAATTTTTCTCTGAGTAATATTTTTGTTGAAAATAAGAATGTGGCACATTTCTCCCCATCACCTCACATTTATTCTAATCTCTTCTTGGACCCAAAAAGATTTCCACTAATCTTTTTCTGCTCATACTGACAAGATACTGACTTCTGCAATAATATTCCCATTTCCTTCCCAGTTGCCAGTTCTTTCTTCTCCAAAAAGTCCTTGGAGAAATATAGGATGTGTTCCTCTCTCCCTGAGGGTATATATACACAATTCCTCATAAACATAAAAGTGAATGGATAGTATGGTTGAATAACACATTGTAGTAATACTGCACTTCTAAATTTGAAAGTGCGACCTATTTGGTATATTCACAGATTACTATAGAAATAAATGTGCTGTATAAAATGTAAAATTTACAAAATGTGCTAACATATATAAACATATATGCACACAGAGAGCAATAAATTGCATGTACATCCAGACATATATATAGAATATTGTATTTATAAATATAGATTAATGCACTTTACAATATTTAAACTGAATGATTTCTGAAGAATGATCTAATCAGCCCGGAAGGTTTAAAGGTGCCACATAACTACACATGTAAGTATGCCCTTACTGCTGACCTTACAATGCACTTAGTATCTTGTACTTCACTAATGCTGTTTCTACCACTACAAGCAATTTATTCTACCTCACGTTCATCAAGTGCTCATAAATCAGCATTAGCCACTTTTTACTGAGTTGCTGATTTTTAGCCAGCAGACAGCAGCAGCATGTGGATTCAAAGCCTAATATTGGCACACATATTGATTTTAATTAGTCTAATTAGTTCATTACACTAAAAATCAAACAGACCATTTATTACATTCCCAACTAATGACATATGATCAAGGATTTAATATGATAATGAGCAAGATCAATTATCACTCATAAAGGAAGTCATTAACAAGTGTAAACACTGCCAAACTGAATACTATTACAAATTATGAAGTCATAGCTAGGTCATTTGCATAAGCATACTAATTTTATTTCATTATATTCCTTTCGTTTAATACTACGAATACCTTTCATAAAGCTCCTTTTTTCATGAGACTTGATTCATAGCTGTAAACTCAGTTCTTACTGTCTGTAATGAAACTGTTCACTACATAGTCTTTAAACTCTATGCTATTAAATCAAGGTTCAAGCAAACCAGACAATGTCTATGGACTCTCACAGACAATATTATGGCATATTACAAGAAGGAAATGAGGTTTCCAGTTGTACAAAAATGGATCCAGGAGTATTTCTCTACTGGGGAAAATTCAAGAACTACTTTCTTTGTGGTCAGGGATAATTCATATGTAAAATTGAGCTAGTGGTAGAAGTCAGCCCTGCCATGGTTGTTTAGCAGTACAAAGAGAAGGAAGCAACATCTATCAGAGTATATTCACATTCCTGTAGAAACTGCAGATTTCAAAATTTAAAAATAAAATTTACAACTTGAGCTCTAAGTAGTTAAATACTTTACTATCCCTAAAGTCTCACTACTTAATTCTATTTTAATTTTTCCATGGCCCTTGTTACCATCATTATCTATTCTGCATCTGACAATAGCATCCAGGATGCCAATGAAAATCACAGCAATTATACTTTCTATTATAGCAGAATCATATCTATGTGGTGCACAACAATCAGGCATATAAAGTATAAGCCCTCGATCTGCCAAAATTATTCTCCTCCTGTTCTAGTTTACAATGGTTACTTTGGAATACTTTTCACATGCACGTCTCTATATCAGAATACGTTAAATGAATACATTGTTAGAGACCTACATATCACATGTATGTATCACAGTAGCTCAGTATCTATGAAACGCATAAGGATTTTTTTTTCTTTTTTTTAATAAGAAACTAGAAGTTGTCTCCACTTTCATTAAGGTCTCTAAAGATTTCTAAGTGTACAAGTAGTAACTAACACATACAGCCCAGTTAGCAGATGTTTAAATTTGATGGATACAGGAAAAAATTAATTTGCTACTACTCAGATTAGAACTTCACTCAAGAAGTAAAAGCTTTTCAGTATAAAACTGCATTTTTATTTCATAAAAATATCTTGCTGATTCTGAAGTCTGCTTGTTCTAGAAGCAGCATATACTAATATAATACATTTAACAGCATCCAATCTATAACAGTGATAAGTGACTTCTGCAGGTAGTGTGTTCACCAATAACTGAAAGTTATATCTTCAGATACTTTGATTAAGTTTCTTAAAGGGCTTCAATCTTTGATGGCATCATCAAAATTATTCAGCACTTCACAGAAATAAAGTCAATAGCGTTAAACTTCATTTTTCCCTAAAACATACTAATAATGTAAAAAAACAGGTGTATGTTCCTTCTACTAAATTTCAAAGCAAATAAAAACCCTGTAATAATTGTTACATTAGTGCACCCCTGTACCTAATAATTTAGGAAATATGCGAAACACAAAGAAGTCAAACAAGCCATATAGCTTTGCGGCCATAAAGATCAGAACAGCTCTTCAAGACACTGGGAGGCCAAATCTGCATCTCCCACTATCCAGCTCCATTCAGTTTGAGACTGGTGGAAGACAACTGAGTGACAGCTGAGTCATTAAGTGTTTAATGACTCCAGATTTTATATGCCTATATGCACTAGCACTTAAAATTTCGTATACTTATGTGCTTAGCTGGATATATTCTGGATTCTACTATTTAAATAACTATGTCAACGATCTTGTTCAATACATAGTTCCTTAATGTAATTTTTGTTGTACTGCATAGTACGCCTGCTGGAGCCATGATTTGTAACTCTTTAACAAAAAATATGACCAACCAACCACACAAAATTAGCTATCACCACCCGCCATAGGAAGGGCAGATCTGTGCCATTGTCACCGTGATAGGTGTACAGTCTAGTTCTCTCTGATTTATATCACTATGGATGTCAAGTTGACTAAACTACAAAGCAAAGGAGGGAATCAAACAGCAACAAGAAAAAAGGCAAAATAGTACAGAAAATATAAATCAATTCTAATGGATTAAATGTAAAAACAAACAAAAACAACAACAAAACCCACATATAAAAAGCCAGTAAAAACCCCAGATATCTTAACAATCTTCGGGAATCCCGAGGAATCAATTCTAATGTTTCCAAATCATCAGGAGTAAAACTCTGTCAGGGAGCATGTAAGACTGACAACCCTGACAAAACAGCAGCACTCAGAGTGATGGCACAGAAGCTAAATGCGGCTTCTGCACTGACATTCATATAGAAGCTGAGGAGAAGACTGGATTGGAGCCCTTTGGAGGCAGACAGGGCTGCAACAGAGGGTCTGTCTGAAACTGAACTGCAAAAGAGTTTGTAGTACAAACAGGCAGAATGGACTCTAACCAGTCACCAGGACCAGGCAGTACAACTCAGGAATGAACAATTTGAATTACTAATGGTAGTACATAACTTTTTGTTTTTCTTTGTTACAGGAATGCAAGATATCAAAAGCAATGACTATCCTCATAAAAGCTACCAGGGAAATTACAGCAACCACAGACCTCTAAGCCAGATGCCATATAGGACACAATAGCAGAGACTATAATCAAGATCAGAGCTACTGGCCTTCTGGATACATACAATTACATGAGTCTTCTTTTTCTCCTTCTCAAGGTCCTCTTACAATCCCTTTTGGAGCAGAACATTGAATTAAACAGACTCCATCTATTGATATGGTAGTTCTTACTTATAGCACTCATTTGTCCAAATCCGTATATTCTGGTCCTATTGCTTTCCACTGTAAAACAATATCTAATCTTACAAAGCACAAATAAAGGGTAAACAAGGTAAAGAACAACTTCCAGACACTCAGAGATAAACTTAACGTCTATCTGGAAAAAAGCCAATTCAGAAGAGATGTGACATAGACCTATAAAGTCACGAGTAGTATGAAGAAAGAGAGCAAAGAATTTTTTATATATTCTCATAATAAAAGAATTAAGAATATTCAAAGGAAATCATAAAATGATTCAAAACAAGGAAATACTATTCTTTGTACCATAATGATAGAAGTGTGGTAATAATTACCAATGCATACAGGTTTACAGTTTTGGAAAGTAACTCAATAAGAAAAACAGAGAGTAAAAGCTGAAAGGCAATGAAATACAGTAAAATTACTTGCAATTAAGATGAACATTGCTAAGAGCTTGGAGAATATTACCCAAAAAGGAATCACAATATGCTTGCCTTATTATAACATTTCTAGCCCTTCAATTCTGGCCACTCTTCAAGAGTTTGGGTGTGATCCAGTGAGGCAATTCAAATGTCTGCACACTAAAGTCTACAAAGTCTACACAGTCAAGGCACTTAGCCTTTCAACACAAGCCCCAGAGTTTTAAATGCTGTTTCAAATACACAGGCAAGCATGCCCTTTAAAATATAAGGCTGTCAGGATGCTACTTTCATTAAGATTTCAGGATTTTTCACAAAGCAGTCATCTAACTTGATTCCCAAGTCGAAAATGTATGTAATAGTTTTAATTTTCACTTCATATACAAGTGCTAGAAATTTTAATTCTAAGAATTCTACTAATATTACTGGTCTAAGAGACCTAACAGAGCATGGATAAATTGGGAAAAATATGAGCAGTTTAGGTAAATCCTCTGACCAAAAACTATTTCCTTTTGGTAAACTGTGCCAAAACAGTATTCTACATAAAATAATATTACTGTGAAATGATGGTGTACATCTAAATGAGAGAAGCATTAATAACATAGCATAGTTTTGCTAACACAGAACAACAACAACAGTACCTGGTGGAACGGGGGTCTAAAACACACTTCCAGTATATTTTGTCTCGTAATTTAGGTTGGGAGGGACATTTGCAGGTCATATGGCTCATCTCTATGTTTAAAATAAGGCTAACTTCACAGATGAGCTTGCTGTATTTGTCACACATGCCATTTAGAAAGCAAAAATCTTACTTTCAAACTGTAACATGACAAATCCTGTTGTAAACAACAGAAGAAAGAGTTCTGAGGGTTGTGTTTTGGTTGGTTGGTTGGTTGGTTTTGTTTTATTTTGTTTGTTTTTAAGAGATTATGACTAGGTCTTATCACTGGAATGAGATGACTGAACTGGAGGCAAAAATAGCCTGAACTAGAAAAGGATATTGAATAGCACCCAAAGCCTTTTCACATTTGGCAAAGAAATTGGGGCAGGGAATTGTATGTAGATGATTTTAAGGTTTACCATTGATCTACAGCACTCTTCTGCCTTTTATTGATGCTGATGACACTCCACTGCAAAGCTGCCATGTTCCTTCCTTTAACTGTTATATGGTCCCCGGACAGTTAAGACTGTAAACCAGAACTGCCCAGGAGGTTGGAGTGCAAGGGTCAACGTACTTAAGTTAGTACATTCAATGTTGCTCTTAGGCATGAGGGTAATTGGCATACGAGCCACGTATTCCAAGATAAAAGCATCAAACTCTGCACTTTGGCAGAATGTTCTTTAGAGGACATACTTAGATGTAGCATCCAAACATTACTTCAGAGTACATACATTATGGATATTAAAATTGATATAGTAACTTGATGACCACTGGCAGCAAAGAGTTTCATCAAGTCCTTAATAAACTCTTAACGAATCCTTCCTGTTACCTTGTTTCACTATCGTTTTTATTTCAGGAAATAACTGTATAGGAAATAACTTACTCGTGAATTGCATTTCCAGTAAGAGACTGAAATTACAAATAATGTTTAGTGACTGATATCACAAAGCATTTCTAATGCTAACATTCTTCCTTTAAAGTTATAGTTAAAGAAATGCACAATTTTTATGCATGCTACCCTGACACTGCCTGTCTTAAAAACAGCTTGTCTTCAAAGAGTTGGCAAAATAGGTGGCTAAGGTCAGTCAGATCACTTGCTGTTTCAGCAAATTGCTTAGAAGCTCCAAATTCTTGGGAGATTTTACTCCGATGATTACAAGGGAAACAAAGTAAGCGCTGCAACTTTGAAAGGAATACCTCTTAGATTGTCTGATAGTTGCTTTCAACAAAGAAGAGTAGGTCTATGACTTATAATGGATGCCAAAGGCAATGTTTTTTGATTCCACTGACCTTTCAACACCATGGACAGGAAGTATAAATCTAATGATTAAATCACGGGCTGCTGGACTAGACACTAGAAGACTGCTTTTTATAGGAAATAAAATGAAAGAGAGCAAATTAGTAATATAATATGGAATTTCACACAATAGTTATAATTTTAATGACCTCTCCTGTGAAGCTTAAATATTTGTAATAGCAAATGGAGATTGTTTTTAACTCTCTTACGGTTCAACTGCTTTCAAAGGAACTGAAATAATGACAAAATCACAAGTTATAGACTAAGTGGTAAAAGAAATGTTTCTGTTCTAATATATTTCCCATACATTTCACTAAGTGCAAGATTGATTACATCTATGTACTTCATCATAGCTGTATTCTGCAGGTCAATCAGCAGTATCATTACTCCGTAACACTTTTTTTGTTCAATGCCTAACACAAAACAACAATTTTTGTGTTAACATTTTTAAAATTGCACATTTTAAACAAAATAAAAATATGGAGCAAGTTTCTCACAATGGATTTGATTTTCCCAGTCAGTTGTTATCCTTCTTGTACTACTTCACCCAACAGATCTTCAATTCTATTCTGACTACTGGCACAACTTCAATAGGAAGAGTGATGCCAACCTTTAAGAGCTGGTCCTGGTACAGTGAACAAAGTGTAGGTCACTTGGGGGAAAGATTGTGAATCCTGTTTAAAAGAGTAAGTAATTTAATTTAAGTTTCTCCATGTTTTAAGTACATGAATATACAAAAAATCATGTTTATTTATTTCCTAGTTCATTTCTGTGGTTATGTTCACTGGTATGCATTGAGCGACTCAAACATAACTGATTTTACAGCAGCAGAGCAGTACCAAACAACTAAATCCTAAATAGCCACACAATTTAGCCAATAACAAGTTGTTAGAGCTTCTTTTTAAGCTCTTCACTCTTCTTTTAACATTTCTCCACATAATTTAAAAACTTCTAATGTCAGAGGTATTTTCTTCCTTCTCAGTACTTCCCCACCACCCTGGCTGTCAAGAGCTGTAAAGCAGTAAAAAGGAAAGGTGCTAAGAAGACTGAGAAACACTACAGGCAGAAAAGAAACCCTAGAGAAAATAAAACCGCAAACTCGCATGGTTGGATCTAAGACCAGAGTTCTTGAAGGTGTTTTTTTTTTTTTGTCAATGCATCCAGCCTTGAAAACTGCAGGGACACAGGAGAGGTAATCACAGAAGCCACTCTCATGGGCTCAGAGTCTGTAGCAAGAATCGACAATGTTAGAAGGTTTGTGGAGACAGTACCTGTTTTTCAACATGTCAGTGGTTTCAACAACAATAAATCAAAGACTGCTACTCTCTTCTACCATGACAACATTGACGTAACATGTTGAAAGTCGCTGAAGAAAAGAAAATTATATATATATATATATTTGGGTTTAACAAATACAAGATAAGAAGTATGAATAAGAAATACCTCAAAAAGAAATGGTTTTGAGCCATAACAGTGTACCATGGCATAAATTGCTTTTACGTCAGCCATCTTCTCTGAACAGCTCCAGTAGTCAGCCAACACTTCATCTAATCCAGGCTGAGCTACAGATTATAATTCTCATCTAACTTGCAGTCAGATGATTTGATGAACCAGCTGCTTTGTCTATGCTACTGAAAGTCGGGAAAAAAGACTGTGATGGATTTGAAACTCTAGTATCTACTGAATACTTTCTCTAGTAGTATCAACCCTGCAATGCAATATAGGATTATACTACTATGGGTGTATATTGAAAAAAATCTTAATTACAGAATCATAGAATGGTTTGGGTTGGAAGGGACCTTAAAGATCATCTAGTTCCAACTCCCCTGCCATGGGCAGGGTCACCTTCCACTAGACCAGGTTGCTCAAAGCCCTGTCCAACCTGGCCCTGAACATTCCCAGGGATGGGGCACCAGCAGCTTCTCTGGGCAACACATTGCAGTGCTTCACCACCCTCACAGTAAAGAATTTCTTCGTAATATCAAACCTAAATTTACTTTCAGTTTAAAACTGTTACATCCTGTCCTATCATTACACTCCCTCATAAACACTCCCTTCCCATCTTTCCTGTAGGCCCCCTTTCATTACTGGAAGGCTGCTATAAGGTCTCTCCAGAGCCTTCTTTTCTCTAGTCTAAAGAATCCCAACCCTCTCAGTCTGTCCTTATAGGAGAGGTGCTCTAGCCCTCTGATCATCTTTGTGGCCTCCTCGGAACTCACTTGAGCAGGTCCCTGTCTTTCTTGTGCTGGGGATCCCAGAGCTGAACATAGTACTCCAGATAGAGTCTCACAACCTAACTCTGGCCCTTCAGGATATCTATATGTGAGCATCACGGTAATGGTACACAAATAATTTCTTCTTATTCAGAAGTTTCCTCAACATATGTATATACAAGAATAAAACCTATAGCAATATCAACTGTTACCTAGTTTTTTCTTCACCCACAATTCAGATGGTAAAAAATGCTGAGCTCATACAAAAAAAGGGCATGCTGTTGAAAGTACCTATACAGAATAACTAAAAAAAAAAAAAATCTGTCTTACTGAAAGGTAGATAACTCTACTGGCTTGCTTGTTTGATTTTTAGGTATCTGTACAAAACTTGAAAATAGACCTACTACATAAACATGATGTAAAGGGTTCTCCTACAAGGCTGAGTTTTGCTGCTTGGAAGTAAATAAGGCTTTGGTAAAAACAGAGTTGTATACTGATCAGAATGAAAACATAAGTCCATGTTGGCATAAACAGAGGCTGTGAATTTTTTGTTCACTTATCCAAACAAAATACTACGAATGTCAACTCAAAATGATGCATTTATTTTAATGGAGGTTCTGCCATACCGAAAGCACCATCCTAGGCCCTACAGAGCACAGCCAATAAATCAGGGAAGTGACTACTGCCCTTCAGTACCTTTCCCAGTACTTGCTAGTTGGCATCTAGAGTAGTGCGTCCCATTTTGCCACCTCCCCCCACCACATAAAAGCCATTGATAAACTGGACTATGCTCAGTGGAGGGCCACCAAGATGGTCAGGAGTCAGAGCACATACTCTATAACACACAATGAACATTCAAGTTGAAACAGGAGAGGTCATGACTGGATATAGGGAAATTTCTTTTTTCCCTAAGGGCCAACCAAGCACTGGAACAGGTTGCCCAGACAGGTTATGCAGTCTCCATCCCTGGAGGTTTTCCAGCCCAGACTGGGTAAAGTCTGACTTACAGCCTATCCTGCTTTGAGCAGGGAGTTGGCCTCTTGAAGTTCCTTCTAAGCTGGATTGTTACATGATTCTATGAAAATCTCTACATTTGAAACTGATCTGCATAATACATTGTGAAATCTAAAGATTTAAGTCATAACAGGCATCAGAAGAGCATTTCTGTAAAAATATTATTGCCATTCATTCACTTAAGTGGGAAAAAATCTTTTCATTATAATGTTTTTTAAAAAACACTTTGCACTATGCTTTTGGAAAGTCTACTGACTTGAACAACGCTTGAAATGGCCTAATCCGTCAAATAACATCACAAACGTGCAAGCCATCATAGGCCCCCAGAGACCAGTTAGACTTTTGGACGTATTCAGCTGTGTACCTTAGACATTTTGATCAAGATGCTAAAAAGATACAAAAAGTGCTCTGAGTCTTTCAATCACAAGGTTGTTAAAAAATATCTGTCACTGTTGGAGACTTGCCTTTGATGAGGATATTTCATCATCATATTGTGTATTAGTACTTCACAGACCAGAAATACTCAGAACAGAAATGCTTATTCACTGCATCTGTCCTTTTGTAAAAGACATCACCTTAAAAGACTGGGGGTTTTTTATGTGATTTTTTTTCAATGGCAGAATGACAACACTGTGTCTTTGAAAATACCCAGCCAAATGAGCTTAACAGACTTATTTTGGTCTTCTCAGGGTTTTGGTTTTATTTGCTTGTTGTTTTGTATTGTTCTGTTTTTAAGACATCTTTTCAACAAACTGTGACTCCATTTTACAGGAGGAAACTCTATCTTCTGGAAAAGGAGCAAAAAGTTATTTGTATTTTTCCAACTATGATCCTGGTCTTCAGTTACATTGAGTCCATTAGTTGAAATCCATACTAAACAGGCATTTTGGGAAATGGAAATCCTGACAGAAACAGAAAGTATATACACAAATAAAATGTCTAAATTATCTTTATTAACCTTAGCCTGTACTTCAATCTTCTACCTTCACAGCAACTACTAGAATTAATTTACCTTAATTACTCAAAGTGCCCTTTAGTGCCTTGACATATTCTTTTGTCTCCAACTATTTAGAAAGAAAAGTTTGATTAGAACCTGTCAAAACATTAAGTAATGAAATAGTACAGCAAGGTATGATTTACAAAATGGCATCTATTATAAATTAGCTCTGCATCTGTACAATATAAATGAATTTGAGGACCTAGGGTGACATCAAGGTACATGAAATTAGACATCTTTATACCGGAGATGTAATTGCACAAAACATAAACTTGTGGTGAGACAAAACAAAACTCTCAAGAACAAAAAGACGACTCATGAAAACAGAAAGGATTCTACTTGCTCTTTTGCCAAACAGAAGTTCAAACACATAAAGGAATCTAGCAGAAGAGAAAGCCAGGCTGTTGAAGCAGTGGAACAACAGCGGCCTCAAAACATATTTAATCTGACCTGATACACCACTTACATCCAGACAATGCTTTCTCCTCGTTAACCTGCTCATACAGCTCTCCCTGAAAAAATAGTCAGCCACTCTTGGCAGTAACCCAAAAGCACTACCACATACATATATATGTGCACTCAAACGAGGTTTCTTTATCTTTAATCTTTCTTTATCTTTGAGATGTGAAATCAGAACATTTTCCTGAATTATGGTTTTCTTAAACAGTTAACGTAGTTTTCCTGGGTTCTCAGAACCACTTTAACTGAAAAACAGTGAGAAACATGTTATTCATGTTTTACTATGGTAGAGACTAGTCTTAGAATTATTTGCTAATTACTGGGGGGGGGGGGGGCTGTTTGTTTGTTTGTTTGTTTTGAAAGGTCCTAATGAATGCTCTGGTACCTATTTCAGTTTATTTTTTCGCACCATAGCTGAAATCAATTCAGTGAGAAATAAAAAATAGCTAAATAGCTGTCTAAAATTGTTTACAGTATTACAGAGAAGCTACATTTAAATATATTTCTTTAGGAAAAGAAAAAAGAAAAAGCCCACACACCCCCCCCCAAAAAAAAACCCTGACGATTCCTGAGTTTAGCCTTGACCTGCGCTGACATGCAAGAAGCCTGACATATATTTCTCTGTCTTAAATAAGCAACATACTTCTTTGTTTTGGATTCTTTTTCAGATGTTTGTTTGTCCATATTATTTTTTTTTCTCTCTTGCTTAAAACATGTACTGGAAGAATCTTGCAAGTGCCTGAAATACTATCTTCATTCTTCTTTTGTCCCTCTCAAGCACACAGCCTGACATTACAGTGAAAACTAATTGCTTTCCCATATGCTGTGTAAAAATTTCAAGTGATTTGGAGATCTCTCTAAATTATTTGATAGACACTTAAGAATTTGACATTCATATTGGTGTTACAGAGAAAAAGGGCCCTAAACAATTATTCTGTTTCTCTCAGTGATTGGTATAAAACATGTCATCGCAAAATGGAAAAAAAGCACGAAATAAGTATTTGGGGAAAAACATGCCTGTAGAAAAAGCTTTCTGTGACTAAAAAACTGGCACCTGACACCTGGAACACATCACTTCTGAACACAGAAACTTCAAAGGACAGATGAACCACCACAAAGATACAATTCCTATTATTTATTTTATTTTTCACTTGAAAATAAATGTTAATAAAACACATTTAAGATGTGCATTTTTCCACAAACTCATTCTTCAGCAATAAATACATTCAAGTCAGAGCTTCAGAATATCTTTATTTGAAAGAAAACATTAAATTATGACAATTCTGCACATATTTATGATATATGCTATCCAAGGAATTCAAAGTACTTTTAAAAATTGCTTTGAAGTTTGAATCTGAATGTAAAGTTTAAAAGTCAGAATTTACTTCAAAAATATTTACACTGATATTTTCAGTGAAATTCTTTAAATAACTCCCCAATATGTGTTTATTTTAAATTCATTTATTCTTCTTAAAATCATTACAAGTAAGCACATATCAGCACTTAGAGGAAAATACTAAAGACAACTGTACTGTAAAGTTCAGTACTTTAAAAAAATGACCATTAAATTCATCTAGATTTTCCTCATTCTTTAAACACTTACTAGTTTTATGTGCAAGTCAGATACTTCGAAACTACACAAAGTATGTTTTATAGAAAAAAATCAAGCTATTGATAAAAACAAGTGAAATTAACGTTATACTTGGAAACGAATCCTCCCCCATCCTGAAACAGAGTTGATTCTATTAAAAGTGATAAATGAAATGGAAATTAAAATTTTAATGAGGTGCTTGTTAATCCATTTGTTCACATCTAATTTGAACTTGGTTAAATTGCTACTTATTATGAATACTATAGATATGATTCCTTCTAAATCTCAAGGGCAAACAAAACGTTAGAGGACTACTTGTCCCAAGACAGGTCTACAGTATATTATCCAAGCTTCTGAAATTAAGCACTGGAGCTATTTCCTGTGATACATTTCATTTAAGAAAATTAATGACATTTTAAAGCAGTTGGTTAAGTCCTTTGACATGGTAATTGTCCATACCAGAACAATAGAAGAAATATTACACCAAAAGGAGACTGCCTACCTGCCATAGATCATTTCCAAGACTGGAGGGTTTATTTGTACCTATTGCGATTCCCAAGGACTTTATCAAGCACTATCATTTCTCTTAGTACGATTTGGGGTTATTTTATCTTATTTATTTTTACTTGATGTGTGTATAAGAATTTGGTATAGACACATAACAATTATTTTTTTCTGACTGACTTTAACAAGCAGTAAAAAAATATAACCTCACCTAGAAGACAGCATCGGAACTACAACACAGATAGTATAGCTCTGGATGTGATTATTACACAAAACCAAATTGCAGAGCAATTGCGGTAATGGATAATGTACGCTTTTATAATAATTCCATAAAAATCTGTATATTAAAAGGAAAATACATAGGACTATGAACAAAGAAATGCCACGATCAAGGTTGCATAGACAAATCCCAATATGGCTCCCTTGGACTTAGGTAAAAACTCCTTTATTTAAATAGCCACATACGATTTTTCAAATAGTTCAGTATGTTTATTTTTAACCCACAACCTTATACTCATTTAAAACAAGTAGCACTTTGTAATATTTCATTTAACATCGCAACTTTGCATTTGTCTTATTGTCAGGATGTTAACAATAACTGAACACTTACATTTTATAATTTTAGTGAAAACCAGCTGAATTCAAGTCACAGAGTTTGGAGTTTTTTGCTTTACATATGATAAATCATGTTTTGTCATCGGACTGTGTTTTAATTCTACTAACTTAATTTGTGACACTTCTGAGAATCTCATCATATAATACACGATATCCATAATATTATCCAATAAATTGCTATCTTAAAAATAGCTATGTTTCTTGACATTAGTGTCCATTTTTAAACGCTTTTCTGAAGTTTCTTTTTTTCTTGAAGAGTTTCTGTCCAACTGAGTTCGTGGACAGTCTATGTAGTTAGTTCTGGTCACCAGATAATATTTAACCTAAAAAGAGTTTTTCCGTTCTTGGCACTTTCCTCAGTATAAGTTATCAGAAAATAAAATTTTAGGAACCACCTATTTCTTCAAACAAAAATAATTCACTCAATTATTAAAACCAAAATTCAAAGAACAATCCTTAGTGAATTCTACTAATGATGTACTTACAGTCTGATAGTTGACTTTTCAGAATAACCTGTTGTCTTCGTTTACTAAATCTTTACCCACCTTATACTCCTTTTTGTTCTCTCTACTTCATATTTTCCCAGCTGTTTTCTGCAAAATTTATGTAGAATTCTAAATCATCTTACATATATCTGTTGTGCCACAATTTAGGAAAACGAAAAAATAGAGAGGAATGATCCTTTCAGGCGAAATTTAGAAGCAAGGTTTGGCACATATTGCCCTCATTTTACTACCTCTTCAGAGCAATAGGATTTCATTTTTCCTCTTCCTAGTATGGTCTGTATTTAATGTCAAATCTAAAGTAATCTAAATAAAATGCATTAGGAATAAAGTTTAAAACTGCAAGAAAAGACACTGTTTTGATAATCAACAAAGCTCAGTTTTAAAATGCAGTTTAATTTTGGGGCACTCAGATAAGAAAAACATAGAAAAAATAGTAGCTATTTAATATTACAGATACTACTTTATGTGAAGCTGTACTGAAATGAACTTGGAGCGCTTATAAATTCATTTATCCTATCTCAATGAGGGAGGGTGTAGCGAAGAGCTGCAGTATAATAAATCTCTGAAATCACAACATAGATTTTGTAGGTAAGCATCTGTTTACACATTTAGTTACAACATGACTCTGTCCATTCCTTTGGTACCCTCTTCTCTTATAGAAGTTGTTCCTTGTTACTCCCAAAAAATGTGAATGCACACCCACTATAACAGTAAATCACACTTCTCATGAAGGAGAATTCCCTCAAATTGACTTCAGAACATACTAACTTTTTATTTCTTCCAGTTTTCTTGCAACCAAGTACTAATGTACAGATTGAAGGGAGAAGAGATTCAAAATAAGAAAGGAAGAACAGAGCACTACAGCGCACTGTCCTGCACAAGCCCCTGCATCTGTGATATGAAAAAAACATTTCTGGAAATATTTATATGTTGGAAAGGGTCTTAGTCTAACTTTGTTTACCTGTTTTTATAAGTTCCATTTCTACAATTTAATTCTCTCTCTTAGCTAAAAAAAACGTTACATAGATTAACAGATTCCTCACAGAACCTGTTGACACGAAATCTCCATCATATTGCTCTGAATAAATGGAAATTTAGCTTTTCAGAAAAATTTTTAAAAGTCTTACTGAAATCCAACTCACAGCAAGTTCATCCAAGATAAGGGTAAATAATACAATAATACCAGTAATACAATAATACCAATAATATACGGGTAAAGCAGGCAGCAGCCATGAGCTGAATGCTGAGTCCTCTTCACAGTACTTTGAACTAAGCAACTGCACACCTGCACATACAAAATGGCTCATCGAGAAAGTAGATCATCGCATGAGGAAAAAGGTAGGTGACCCGTGTAGGGTTGGGAATTTTAGCTATGAAAAGTAATTTTTCATGATTACTGAGGTTTTTGCTTGTTAGTTGGTTTTAACTTTTTTTTGAGGAGTACACTATACTAGAGGCAGCTTCAGTCAATAAAATATGTGTGTTCTAACACTGTGCTAACAACCACAGCATACCTAGCATAAGTAAAAGTTTCAAAGCCAACCTGTGCTGTTAAGTATCAGGGTTGAGAAGCTGGACATACTTTGCCAAATTTAGACTGAAAGAGCACAAGCTCAGGATTCCCATTCAATTATAGACAGGCTTCTAGAGACAGCCAAACGCCTGCAGCGGAGTAAATCAGTGGGATTGAGGAGGAGAAGCCTCTAAGAGCAGTCAGTCATGGGCAGAAAAAAATTCTAATGTTGTAGTTGAGTATATTGAAGAGTAATAGTCTCCTAGAACAAGATTTAAGTGGTAAGTTTGAATTCAGTTGACATCGTACCTTTCCCCAGGTTTGAGTCCCACTGCCTGCATTTCTACACAAATATGCACACAGCAGTCAATCTGCAAATGCACAATAAATTCACTGAATCCTGACAACAATGATTTATAAAGTTCAACTGTACTGTGTGTGCACAGTAAATAACTAATCCCTTCCCATAACTGAGGAGAAAACAACAAAGAAATAGGTGAGAGCAGACTGCCTTCCTCAAAGTAATTCATTCAGCCCACAGCTAGTTTTTGGCTGACATCTTTCTTGACAACATATCAAACTTCAGCAGCTGATGCAAGGTAGTTGAATAGCACTGGTGGCAGCAGTTAACCCTTTCCATCACTCGTCCAAGTAGCCATTCCCATTGTGCTTCACAGGAGACAGTAACCAATGGTAAACCACCGAGCAATCTGTGTGGGCAGGTTGGATGCAAACAAATTCTGCAGATGAAACACTATGATACAGGTGGATCACTCACCTTTCTTTGTTCTTGACTTGTTTGAGCATTACTGACCAAGAATCATCTTTTGGGTTTATATTCGTGCATTAGCTTTAGAGCAGAAACCTGATCTGTTACTACAAATTATTTGATAATAACCCACACCAAGAATTTCTCGTTTGTTATTCCTAAGAAGAGATGTCCCTTGCTGCTGATCTGGGGAGGGTAGAAATTACTTCAGTTCTACTGAAGAGATAAGCTCGTTAGCGCTATCATTTCTCAGTTCTTTGCTAGGTAATGTTTCCTATCACTCCAATCAAGCTCTCTTTAAAGGGTACCACCTTTCCCAGATGGCAGGGAAGTGCTGGTGCACTTTAAAACGGCTGTGTTTTTATTGGAAATCCCTACAAACAATGTGGAAATGTTTTAACTAAGAAAGAACAATTACAGTTCATCACAGGTCAAAAGGCCACATATTACAGGTGTTCAATACTCCTATTCACTTAATCCTTTTCAAATTCAGGAAACATCATTGAAGAAAATGATAAATATTTATGCTTTCAACAGTGAAAGGTCAAATTATTTTTTCTGCTTTTCAACTCCCAGTATTAATGCATACTCAAAAGGAATATTTATTAGTTTAAAAATAAAAGAAAAGAAAAAAGAAAAGAAACCATCTCAGCAGAAACGGAAACTTGCAGAGAAATTACGATATGGATTTCTTCACCAAACCATATTAAAATAACTATTTTAACCTTTACAGTAACCACCAGCCATCAACAACTCCAGTTACAGTAAGCAGAATCTGTCAAAACATTGTATATTAATCACTTGCAAAGCCACATATGCTCATGTATCCTAAGTCATCATTACTGGAAATCCTAGCAGTCTCTGTAAACACAAGAAATTCTAGTTTCACTTTCATGTTCATCCACTGAAAATTAGACCTATCAAATTCCATCTTTGGAAAAAGATACTGAGATTTACAAAAGTCAGCCACGAATGATGTGAACAACATCATTATGAAAAGGAGGTGTTGGGCAAATTCTCTCAGGTGAAAAAAGAATTCAACAGAGTTTGATGCAAAAGGTGATAACTCAATGTGAATATATAAGAATTCTCTCTTTTTAGCCCATTTGCTGTTCTTAATAACAGAAACATTTAATGGCAGATCACAACCTAAATTATACAAATGATACAACCACATACCTGAGAATTTTGCCAGACACAAGTTATGAGGATGGAGCAAAGGGATGAGGCTCAAATACACTTCAGCCTCCAGGGTGCAGACTGCAAGGTGCAACCAAACTGATTTCTGGATGCCAGGCTATTTCATGTATATGGGTGTGTAACTTTAACAGTTCCTCATTAAACCAAAAAGCTAAAAAAAAATTTAAAAAAAAAAAAAAAAAGTGGGAGGAGGAGTACAGGCATATACTTAAGGCATTTTCTCTCTCTTTGGCCCTCAGTTCAGAAAAGGTATAAAAATTAACAATATCCAAAGGGTGCTGGATGTACTGCTCGTAGGTGTGGAGGAAGGGCACAAGTATGCAGGGCAGTATTTTGGTATGAGTAACAATGAGTAGGTCTTGTACTTACAGATTTTAAGTACCAGATATCAAGAATGGAGATTGTGGTTTTCATATAAAAGGTTTACTTGATTTAGTCAAGCACAGGAATCCCTCTAAGACCTCCAACAATCTAAAAGCATTGTATTTGCTGATGTGCATAGTCAGAGACATTAACTCTACTGCTCTAATATTTCAGATTATATTATGAAAAGCAAACACATACAAGTTTCTCAAATCTCAATATATTCGACAAACAGCAGAAATACACATAATACTCTGTTTTATTCACTATGTATTTACACATAAGTTATAACCAGTGCTTTTGTCTAATGTCTAAGACAGGGCACAGAGGAGCTGTAAGGACATGGTTGAATGTAACCTACAACGAAAAATTTAGCTAAGTGAATAACAACACTAATCCAGAGGCACCTATTGCAAGTAGTAGCTAGTTGTGTATTTTCCCCAAAATCAAAAATGATAAATGCTGTAGGAGGGGACATGCTGAGAATATACACGTGGTAAATTAAACCAATCAAAGATGTGCTGCCTTAAAACAAACGTAATCCTCATGTTCTAGGTGGTGTTCCAGAAAGCCCTTGTGCTGCAGCAGCCATCATGTGCCAACATGAAGAACCCTTATTTTTATTTTCCTGGACTTTTAGCCAGGTAAGCAAGCTTCTCTGCATTACTTTGTAGAAAGGAAAGCAAGCAAGCAAGCAATGTCTTAAGCTAACTATGAAATGACACCCTAAATTGTTTTCCTTATTGTTAAAGAAAATGGTCCTGCTGTTTACAGCAGGCCTGTTTCCTGCAGATGAAGAGAAAAAGGCCATGCGTGTGACACAAATATTTTGCACTGGACATCAGTATTCTATACTTATATGACTGTGTTAAATTGGAAAGGGATGGAACCAGCTCTGTCCTTAAATAAAGCACAAGAAGACAATCATGAAGAATTGCAGTTCATGCAGGACCACAAATCAAGTCCTCTTTGACATGGAACTTCAAGAATTGCACCTGAGTGTAATTAAGGACTGTACGTATAATTAAGGTTAATAATTGTGCCCCATTAAATAAAAATGACAAATAGGCTTTTGCATCAAGAAAAACACCTAGTATTTGAAGCTGGTAGCTTGCTGCTCACTTAGGAGGAACAGAGTAGATATGCAAAGTCAATGAGTCAGAACAGGAAAAGCTAAAATTGCAAAGAAAAACTGCAACGGTTCAAAGCAGGATTGACAGACATGGCTGTTGCATCATCAAACTCTTTTTTTAAAACTTGTAGTATAAGAAAGTAATGCATCATACTTGTTCACAGAAACTGCTGATGGCAAGTCAATTCACTGTTTCCTGATACATCTCTGCAATTTTTACTTTAGAATTTTAAGGGTGGTTGTTTGTTTGGGATTTTTTTAATCTTTCAAACAAGACTCACAGAACACAGACTTTTCATTTATTTCTCCATATTAAAGTGTACATTTCTGGTACATATGATTGATCAGGAATTGGGTCTGCCTCAGATAACAAAGTATTCAATGACTTCCAGCTTGTGGGTGGGTTTGAGATCAGACAGCTAGGTCAAATCAAGTCAGTCATGGCGGCACCAGAAATCTAAAGGAATAACATGAAGACCTGTTCCAGAACTGATTGCACATTTTGGAATAACTGGATATACTTACAGAAGGTCATGCGTCCAACAAGACAAACCAGAATCATGATTTCTGGGAGACAAAGGAGACAGGAAAGCATCACTGAAGTGATGAAGCTCTCGTTTGCATTCGAATGTGCATGGTGCATGCACACGTTTCTGACAGAAGAATAATGGCCAATTACTACCAATCACCATTTAATTAAAAATTACAGGGTAATGGGAGAACATGGACATACAAAATTCTTTGCTGGGTCACTGCACCATTTTCAGTGTCAGGATGCAAGGGAAATTCCAATTATAGTCCAATGTACCCAGAGTACTGAACTGCAGCATGTATTTGGAAATTACATACTTAATATTGACTAAATCACTGAAAATTAGGATGTAATGAGTAATCAGTTTAATAATAATAATCTTGCTGTCAACATCAAACAGAAAACTAAGTCCTCTAAACTTAATGAGGACCTTCAAACTTGCTTTCTGTGCCATAATATCCCTTTTTCAAGTAATATAGGTATTATAATGGAATTATGGCCTGGAAGATGCAAGGTGACATCCAAGTAAATGTCTACTTGATTTAGGGGAAGGAGTAGAAAAGACCCGTTCTCCAGGAACTTGCGGTGAACCCCCTCTCATTTCTGAAGCTTCAGGCGATAGAAAAAAATCACACACATACACAATCAGTTGCAAAGATGTCATACTGGCCCTGAAAAGGTAACAGAAGTATGATAACAGCTACCATTTCCAAGGACCTATTCAGCCATGCAGTGAGAACACTCCAGGATATTCAAAGTTCAAGAGAGGTCTTACTTGTTTTTACAGTGTTGTGTTACAGGTTTTTTTCATAGAGGTTGAGTGAGCTGGTGGCCTTATCTTCATCAGAGATACTGAACACAACCACTGTGATAGCAAATGCACAAGCTATCCTGGAAAGAGTGGAAACCTTCCTGAAGAAGTCCACAGCAGCCAATAAAAAGGAGTTTTCTCAATCAGTTTGATGGAGCAGATAGAAAGTGCTGCAATACTGCCAGGATTTTGGCGTTCTGCTAGGTATCTCCTATTTGAACATATGACAAAACCCTTCAAAATGATTACCATATCCAGCATGGAAAAAAATCCATATTGTGCTGGCTGGAATTCTAGTGATTTTAATCTTACTTTTTGGACAGGACAAGCTTCTTCAAGGGCATGAATGGAGTAGAGTCTGACCCAGGTGACTATGAAATGGAGGCCTAGCTGCTCTTACCATTAACACTTGCCTCATAATGATTAACTCCTTCTCCTTTTCTAAATAAACACAGCTGAATTTATTTTCTGTTTTACAGGAAGGAGTCAGCAGTAAATACTGTGTTCCAAATTCAGTGGCTACAAAGAGTGTTCAAAAGGCTAAGTAGACTGCATACAAGAAATATACTCTTTGCTATATCAGAAGCAGTATGATTGCTAGCATGTCTCACACTTACCATTTCCTTCAGGGCAGCCACAGTTATCCAGTGTTCTGGGTCACCACTTACACTTGAGAACTCCAGAGCATGGAATTTGAGGTACACAGAGGTAATCTTGGTCACCTTCTAAATTTGTGTTTAATGAAAACACTATCTTATCTCTCCAGTGATGAGTTGGGCTCGGTATGCTACTCAACATGAACACCAAATTAACTTTTTGCTTTTTTTTTTTTTTTTTTTTTAAGGAAGGTTGCCTAAAATAAGGTTGATATAGCACCATGGTTATTGCTCATGGAATATTACGATGCATGCTGGTAGGGAAGTTCACAAATTATAGTATTCCTTTAGTGGATTTGGGGTATGATCTTTGATTGAGCAACTTTATGAATCTAATGCCATGTAAGCCCTGAATAACGTATTGGAAAATGCAGCCATGCTTTATGTTACGTCCTCAGGCATGATCAAATGTGTTGAGTCCTGAGTTTCAAGAAAGGTTTGTTCCTACTCAACTAAAAAGACTTCCTCTCTCTGATAAATCAGACTAAAGACTCCAGTGTTCCCAATTAAGATAGATTAAGCTCTGTACATATGAACTGGAGATATACAAAATTAGTGACTGCCATTTAAACCATATATTTCACTATTTGTGTCATCATTTGTGCCTAGGTCAGAGAATTTAAGATAGCTAACTCACTAATACAGAATTCACAAAGATCAATGACATCAGATCAGCAGCATCATATGGTTAATTTAGACTCTCTCTTGAAATATGGGTTTGGTTGGTAAAATCCTTGTAAGCCAACTCTGCACAGCAAGTTCATTTTTTGCACAAAGAATATGAAAATAAGTTTAGTATTAAGATCCTCAATCATATCAAACTCAAACCTGACCAGAGCAAAATGTAAACAACATCTCAATAAACAGAAAACAACTGAAAAACGTAATGCCAAGCTGCATCAAGAAACCAATGTACACGAGGACATCCTCCTTTCAGAACAGACTAATGCACAGCTCTGGAAAACAGTTTTACAAGAAGAACAAAAAGTCCAAGAACTGTTGAAGGAGGCAGACCCTTCATTCCTTCTGCCTTCTTGATTTTTAGCAGTTAAATGTCAAGATTTTCTAATTTTAACACATTAACAGAGTGGCAATGAAAGAAGAGAAGTTTTTTACTTTACTTTTAAGGAAAGGGTTAGTAAATCTCAAATTGGCCTGACCACCACTCCCTAATGACACTTCACACCAAAACATTTATACAGTTCTTAATGCCACATAACAGTCAACAGTATATCAAGAGCCACATAGCAACTGGTCAAACTGCTGACTGAGCCTAAAGAATTAATCACTTGTTCAAATAATAAATGCGTGTGGGAATTGGTGTCTCTACTAGTTTAAAGATAAAACACAGCTACCCTCCCTTATGAGTTACTATACTTGACGCCAGTATCACCAAAAAAAAAAAAAAAAAAAAGAGTGGGAAAAGAGCTAATTATCAGGAAACACTGACTCGCAACTTAATGCAACAACCTACATCTGTATGCTGTAACTATAAAGTACCTGGAGCTGTTCAACAAGAAGTCATCTATCTGTTCAGGAATTACTTCCACATTGTTTATATATTGTCACAGAGGAATAGCACTAAAGTATGCACATGAACACTCATGACTACTTCTTCCCTTTGTTGCACTGTTACTATGCATCTTTGAAATAATATGGAAACTCTAATCACAGGTCCATACCAATCCATCTGAAGTATTCCGTAACATTTCATTTGTCCACTAGGAAATGGTAAAAGGTTCACTATGAAGAGGTGTTCACGTGCACTGACAAGTCTAAGTAAGTGTACTGAGAAGGCCAATGGAAGGGATTAGAGATCTGGCAATGCTGACATGTAAAGAAAAACACCTGAAAATTAAAAATACACAATTTTACTACAGAGGATTAACAGACAACACAGACAGCCATTGTGATACTAATAATTATGCATAATATTTATGACTGATTTTTATTAAAGAATCACTTTTGAAAAGAAAAATAAATTCCAAGGAGTAATAACAAAAACAAGTAAAGAAAAAACTGCAGCTTAGTATTATGAAAAACTACTTGGCAGTGAGATCTGCAAAGCAGTACAAAAGCATCCCAAGGGAAGTAGTGGAATCTCCATCATTTGGGACATTTAAAACCAAACTGGACAAAATGTTGGAAAATGTTCTGTAGGGAATAGTCCTGAATTTGTAAGGAGACAGACTGGATGACCTAACAGGTCTTTTTCCATCTGTAACGTCTATTACTCTGTAATTGTCTCATGTCCTCAATCCACACATTAAGCAATCCTCACATAGCTCCAGTGCCAAATGGGTTCGTTCCAAAGCTCCCACTCTTTCTTTACTCATCATTTAAGACTAGCAGAGCAAATCCTACTTAGGAATGAAAATGTTCATAGTAAGATCAACAAGGAAAATAAATAATTCTGAGGCCCAACCATGTAATTTCTCTCATACCAGCAGTTTCCAAGCTGTGCTAGTGTGTCCCATTCATAAAAGGGTACCATTAGGCAAACACAAATGGCTTAAAAATGCTATGCAGCTCACCTCAATGCTTCTGCTTTTTAGTATGACTTGTATTTGTGAAATCAACATTTCTTAAATCCTGTTGCAAACTATGCACATCTCAGAAACTGACAAAAAATAAATCTGTGAAATCTCAACCCAGTTTTCTCAGGCTGTACACTGATGCCAGCTTCTTTCAGCTACAATAATAATATAAGCAGTACCTACCTCTGTCTTATCCTCGTCATCCAATCTGACTCTAGGCTGTTTACAACTCTTATTTACATACTACAGGAAGCAACAGGGAAGAGAGAGTATGTTCACTATTACAGACTTTTCCTCTAAAGCTCTTTTCTATAACTTCATAATCCATAGAACTACTTAAATTTGGAAAAATCATTATTTGATCAGGGACAGCTATTGAGTTTTCATAATGGAGAAACAGCATCAGGTTGCACATTTTCAAATGCATGTGTTTCTGAGCATGAATTTGATAAAGTTGGAGAAAGACTTTCAGACATTTCTATCCTGCACACAGAACTCTACAGCTTTAAGAAAATGAGCAGAGTTGTCAGATCAGTCACACATTGCTGAACACGTGTGAGATTCTTGGGTTTTCTTTTTTGTTTAACCAGAGGTGGTACTTCAAATGTTCATTTTTAACTGCCCTCTTATTCCCACAATTGCTCTATTTTATTTTTCATCAAAAGGAACACGACATATTAAGAACATCTAAAAGTAAGAAATTTACTTGTTTTGAATTACGTTTTATTTCATAATCATTCAAATCTATGGATTTTGAATTGATTGATTTCAATTTCCTAAATATAAAGGCTTTACTATGAAAAGGTTTCAAAATATTGAATTAAGTACTATAAAATCAAGTCATGATTTTATTGTCTCTTTGCAGACCAGGTAAAATTTAAAAAATAATTGATGCTTTTTACTTTTTATAGTAATGTTAACATGTTTTTTACATTGTTTTCCACTTTGCTTCCCTTTATATTCACAGAGGGAGAATTAACGTGTTAGCACAGGCCGACTTAGATCCTTTTGTGGTGTAGTGCACAGAAGTTTGCACATGGCACATGTAATTCCAGCTTGTTTACACAATGTAATTTACCAATAGATTTATATCACTATAAGTTTGTCCATGGCCATGCTTATTCCAGAATAAAAATACTCATACATAGTAATAGTTATAAATTTAGGATATATTTCCCAGTATAGCCACAGTGTTGTATTTGATCTAAATTCCACATTTTTAAAAAAGCAATTTTTCCACACGTATCAAGACACCTTGTTTTCACTGTAAGTATGAATTAAAGTTACATACTCCTCTCAAAAAGTACAAAGCAGCCTCCCAAAAAAATCTAAACAGTATTGCACATTTAAGTAAATGCCTAAAATATTCAACTTAATTACACACATATCATATAAATCTAAGTGGAAATGATGAAAAAATATTTCCTACTTCCATCTGAAAGCTTAAAAGCATTATGTTAAAAAATGTTTCAAAACGATTGAGATGTGTGACAACTGAAAAAAATTCAGAACAAAATCTCAAGTTAGTATTAAAAAACTGACAAAAGAGGTACACAATGAGGTTCTCTCTCCTGTCATGTTTGAAATAAACAGAAATATTAGATCTCCCAAAATAAATCTTGTGATTTTTGTAAAAGAAAAGCAATACAGGTAGAAAAGGTTTTACTATCTGCACAAAAACAAATTTACTAAACCAAACTGAAAATACCAAATAAACTAAAATTAAATAAAAAATAAAATCCAAAATAAACTGACTTAATTTAGCTTTTCTGTATTACCATTTTTCAGTGGATGAAGAACTGGCTGGGTGGTCTCACAAAGAGGGTAGCGGTCAATTGCACAATGTCTGGATGGACACCGGTAACAAGTGGTGTCCCTCAGGGGTCCATACTGGGACCAGTACTGTTTAATACCTTCATCAATGACATAGATAGTGGGATCGAGTGCACCCTCAGCAGGTTTGTGGATGACAGCAAACTGAGTGGTGCAGTTGACACACCTGAGAGATGGGATGCCATCCAGAGGGACCTGGACAAGCTCAAGAAGTGGGCCCATGTGAACCTCATGAGGTTCAGCAAGGCCAAGTGCAAGCCCCAGTATCAATACAGGCTGGGGGATGAAGGAGTTGAGAGCAGCGCTGCAAAAAGGACTTGAGGGTACCACTGCACGAAAGATTGGACAAGAGCCAGCAATGTGCACTTGCAGGCCAGAAGGCCAACCATATCTTGGGCTGCATCAAAAGAAGTACGGCCAGCAGGTCAAGGGAGGTGGTTCTGCCCCTCTGCTCCGCTCTGGTGAGACCCCACCTGGAGTCCTGCATCCAGCTCTGGAGTTCTCAGCACAGGAACGAAAAGGGCCTGTTGGAGAGGAGCCAGAAGTGACCACCAAGACAATCACAGGGATGAAACTCCTCTCCTATGAGGACAGGCTAAGAGAGTTGGGGTTGTTCAGCCTGCAGAATAGAAGGCTCTGGGGAGACCTTATTGAGGCCTTTCAGTACTTAAAAGGGGCCTATAAGAAAGATGGGGACAGACTTCTTAGAAGGGTCTATTATGATAGGACAAGGGGTAACAGTTTTAAACTAAAAGAGGGAAGATTCAGGCTAGAGATGAGGAAGACATTTTTTACAATGAGGGTGGTAGAACACTGGCCCAGGTTGCCCAGAGAGGTGGTAGATGCTCCATCCCTGAAGACATTCAAGGCCAGGCTGGACGGGGCTCTGAGCAACCTGATCTAGTTGAAGATGTCCCTGGTCATTGAAGAGAGGTTGGACTAGGTGACCTTAGAACAGTTTGTGTTGGAAGGGACCTTCAATGGTTCTATGATCTGTGAAGAGTAAAAGAAAGCAAAATAACTGGGATGTTATATTGTTCTTTTTAACAGGACGGCATACTGCTAATTATGTGCTCCAGGAATCATTCTGAGAGAAGCACCATGTAATATGGCAATGATGGCTTACAAAAGATGAGTAAAACAAAAGAAATAAATATTTAACTACTCACAACATACTGCAACATGTAGCAGAAAGTCCATGCCTTCACAGCCCTTAGCTGAAGTACTTATTGATTTTTTAATCTTATTTCTAGCATATAAGAAAGAACAGCAAATGTCATCACTTGAAACACAGAAATTATAATAAATACACTCCCCATATCTGGTTTTGACACTAGAGAATAAAAATATAGTGCTATATAGTGCCTTATTTTCCACGCTTGATTTTGCTTGATAGAAAGAAATACAATCTCTGACAGTATCTCATTGATACATCCTGAATTCCAAGTATAAATCACAGAAATAATGTATTCGTATAAGAAGATGTATATATGTATGTTACTTATACATGTATAACTTAACTGGTAAATTCAAAATGTATTTAAATTAAAAATTTAACCTTAAGTATTCAAGCTATTTGTCCTTTAAACAGAGGGACCTAAAAGAAGTTTGGTTTGTTTTTTTTTTTTCCCGACACTTTTTACATCTTAAATTTTTCCAGACTTCAGGGCTAAAACAGGTGAACTGTTTATTTATGTGGTGCATTATTTTTCTAAATCCGCCACCAACACCTCTCCGCCCACCCAGACATTACAACACATTAGTGGCAAAAAGCATCAACGGCTAATAGTAGAATTGCATCTTGTGACTGTGTGGAGAAAATACTAAACAGCACCAAAGGTAAGCACTGAATATCACTAAGTAAACAGTAAATTAAGAACAAGCAAAAATTAAATACCTTTTGACTTCAAAATATAAGCCATCTCACAAATCTAACTTTAAACATGCAGATCAACATATGTATACAAGGGCATTAGAGGAGTTTCAGCTGTCCCTATCAGCTGGCAAAGCTATCTCCTACAGCTCTTGAAAATGGTTCCAGGGTAGAAACATGAGACACGTCCAAGAGTGATGATGCTACTCGTTAGCTCAGCTGGACTTTACACAACACAGAGTTAGAGCTAAAGAAAACTCTCAACAAATGATATGGCACTTGGATAGCATACTCTATCTAGTAATTCATAAGCAGGATAAAATTTGTTTCAGATGAAAAACAATTTGCCCGCTCATGGTATTTCAGTTACTTTTCAGATTCCTGGGTTTTTTAGCTCCTGATTTTCAAAGTTTCATTCGAGAAAATCACATCGGAATTAAACGCAGAGGTAAGCAATACTACCTGCATGCAAATGCATGTCAAGACTTTTTTTTTTCTTTCTGAGAAGACTGTTCTAGAAACACCATTCATTCCCTATTCACTTTCTGCTTTATGCAGGTATACATGGGTTGAGAAACTGCAGGGCTCAGCTGACTATCACTTCTCGCTACCTCCAAAAGGAGGAAGCGGTTGTTTCAAAAGATGCTGCTTCTTGCAGCTGACAGCTGCTTCCTCTTCTAGGGCTCGGATGGCTGCCTCTCATCTCTGCTGTCACTGATTTCCATTTCAGCAGAATGAAACAGCTTCCATGGAGGACAGGGGCATTTCTCTCTCAGTATAGAAGGATGATATAGAATGAAGATGAAGCACTGTTCAATGATGCCAGTACTTAGCACCAACTTCTTTTCCCTTCACATCTGTTGTTGCACTGTGAAGTGACAGACCAGGCTCCCCATTTTTCAGTAAACTGGTCACTTTTCTATGCCTATCCACAGGAAACAAGGCAAAGATTTCACTACACCACGGGAATACCCTAATAAAAGCAAACACACTCAGACTGCAAATGAAGGATGAAGCAGGTGGTTTATTTACATCTGTAGCCCAGGTACTCTGCTTTCTTATTAGAGAAGGACATATTAAAGGGGCTGAAGAGATGCCGAATTAGTCACCTTAGAATTCACAATCAAACCATTTCCCGCTAGAAAGAAAAAAGTATGGTTAGCTACACTGCTGGCCTGTGCACCTACCAACTGCACACAAGACGAATTATGAGAGGGAGAGTCATAAGAACTAAGGTGAGAATCATAGAATAGTTTGGGTTGGAAGAGACCTTTAATGGTCATCTGGTCCAACCCCCCTGCAATGAGCAGTGACATCTTCAACTAGATCGGGTTGCTCAGAGCCCCGTGCAGCCTGGCCTTGAATGTCTCCAGGGATGGGGCATCTACCACTTCTCTGGGCAACCTCTTTCAGTGCCTCACCACCCTCACCATAAAAAAATTATTCTTTATTCTGAGTCTCTCCTCTTTATTTTAGAAACAGTACCCCTTGTCCTATCACAAAAGGTCCTACTTAAAAGTCTGTCCCCATCTTTCTTATAAGCCCCCTTTAAGTATTGAACAACCCCAACTCTCTCAGCCTGTCCTCACAGCAGAGCTGTTCCAGCCCTCTGAACGTTTCTGTGGCCCTCCTTTGGCCCCCCTCCAGCAGGTCCATGTCTTTCCTGCACTGAGAACTCCAAAGCTGGATGCGGGACTCCAGATGGGGTCTCACCAGAGCAGAGCAGAGGGGCAGAATCACCTCCCTCGACCTGCTGGCCATACTTCTTTTGATGCAGCCCAAGATACGATTGGCCTTCTGGGCTGCAAGTGCACATTACTGGCTCATGTCCAATCTTTCATCCACTGGTACTCCCAAGCCCTTCTCCTCAGGGCTGCTCTCAACCCCTTCATCCCCAGCCTGTATTGATACCAGGGCTTGCCCCGACCCAGGTGCAGGGCCTTGCACTTGGCCTTGCTGAACCTCATGAGGTTCACATGGGCCCATTCCTCAAGATTGTCCAAGTCCCTCTGGATGGCATCCCGTCCCTCAGGTGTGTCAACTGCACCACTCAGTTTGGTGTCATCTCCTTCATTTTTAGCTGGTTACTCTTTTTTATTAACTTGATGAGCAGTAATTAAAGTGAATTTGTCCATCAGAGCCAACATAGGCAGAAAGGTTACTATATGAGGTAGATGAATAAAATCCATTATGAAACTAACCTAATGAACTCTAGTTAAAAGCAAGAATTCCCTAGCAAAATATTAATGCAGTTACTCCAAAAGTAATCAAAATACATTATACATTTAATTGGCATTTCTTCCTTGCACAAACAGGAGAAAGTCCTCAAAAATAAAATCCTTCCAAGAAAGCCAACTGCAACTCCAATGGCACAGTGAGGCCATACAATGCAGTGTTAATGTTAGACACAACTGAACTAGCACTAAATCAGCTAGCGTATTCACATGGCATATTAAAATACTATACAGAAACACTAGTTTCACTCTTAACAACAGAAAACTTTATCAGTAGCACGCTGCACATAGTCTAATTACTTTCACATTGCTAGGTGTAGATAGGCTTTTATAATCCCCTCCCACATGCTATTTTGAATGGGAACATCTTCCTCCCATTAGCTAATTGAGCGCCATACCTATGGCACATCATTCTGAGTAGATATTTCATCAAATGAATGACAGGTCTTCTGTCACGGTATCATTCAAGTTCAGGTCTACTGTGTTCTTCCTTTACCTTCCTTGCTAATCCAATATTTTGCTCTTTCTCACATGGATAAGAGCTCAAACTGCAGATTTATACAACCTAAATCTATGAAAAATATTATGATCACTTATGCTGACCTCCTGAATAACACAGACAACGGAATTATATGATTCCAAATTAAATCTATAAACTCCTGCTAAAGCCACAGTTTATTGTATTAAATGACCTCAAATTCCAATTTAAAAGACTTCAGGCTCTAAAGAGCCCATCATATTCCTATACCATTTGTTCCACTGGTTAAGTACTCTCACTATAAAATTAAATCTTATCTAAATCTGCCTAACTTCACCTACCATGCATTGATCTGCTTAGTCTTCTACCAGACACAACAGCCTACTATCAGAAATCTCCTCTAGGTTTCTGTAAGTTTTAATTAACTCTTTTCCTAAACTTCTTTTATTAAATCAGCTTTCTAGTTTCTCTCAGTCACGGTGGACTGAAGAAGATAATATTAATCCAATTTAGCAAATATTTTTGAGAATTAGTAAACCCAAAGCCTAAGCAGAAATATATGAGCAAAATAGACATTGAACACAGGACTAGAAAGACAGAATAACAAGTAACCATACAGCAGAAAAAAAAATGCTACAAAGAAATTTATGTTTATAATAATTCAGTAGTAATGATCTTACACGAGTTACCCAGTCTGCTTTCAAAAATATATCCTCAGACTAAGCAATTGTATCATTGGATTCTTTCAAAATATTCAGCCTTTTGAAGCAAAGTTCTATTTTGATTACTTAGATCATTTATACAGAACTGAAATAGTCTCATTTGCACATGAATTGAAAAGAAAAGAAAAATTAAGACCATAACATTAGAGGGATCACCTCGTTCAAAATTTTGCCATTTATCACAGGTTAAAATACTAATTTGTTCCTCATCTTTCAACATTATTTCATCACTTTTTTCCCCTAATTGTCATAATAAGCATGCCCATGTAAGTTAATACGTATCGAAATAAAAGCAACTAAACAGAATCAAAAATGTTTAAAATGTAGCCCCAAGGAACTGCTGCGGAAAAGGGCAAACTTTCTTACTTTTATTAGAAGTTTAGACTGCGCTACAGGTTAAAGGTTCTGTAACACACTAACAACACAGTTTCCTTTAGGATATAGCTTTTGGAAGCTTACCAAGACAAATTTTAACTCCTTGTACAATTCTAACCCTGTTTGCTACACAAACTTCTTTGCCTCATTCAACTCCTTTCATAAACTCATGACTGACAGAAAGACTGGAAGAAGTGAAATTATTTTTCTAAACCACAGTGAAAATATAATATTTACAATTTTCAACAGCTCCATCCCTTTCCCCATGTGAGACAGGATTTTGTCTCCTTTACAAAACACTAACGCAGTTTAAACTAAATAATGAATAATTATTATATGAATCTTCTAAAAATCAAGGTTCTCTACAACATTGAAGTCAATAAATTTATGACAAGTGACCTAAAACA
Organism: Caloenas nicobarica; assembly: GCF_036013445.1. Lineage (NCBI taxonomy): Eukaryota > Metazoa > Chordata > Aves > Columbiformes > Columbidae > Caloenas > Caloenas nicobarica. The sequence continues at coordinate 133,504,796 of NC_088246.1, read as the reverse complement.
GTATTGCATTTGATCAAACCAGATTTCACATGAAACTGATAATTATACAGTTATGCTTGAAGATTAAATCATTGAAAAAATGCCGAAACCTTACAAAAATCAACAGAAAAAAATACTTTCAATGAAGTATGGAACCAGGAAATTCTTTTCCAAAACAAGAAGAAAAATGCTATTAGGATAAAAATATAAAAGCAAAGTGACCTAACCAATTGTAACCAATGTAAAAATGAGACGCTGTTTAGAGAGAGCAAGGACATTTTCTGAAGTGTTACAATAGTCCGAAGAAACAAGCCATTTGAGAGAAGGCTGAATGAATAGAAAGCCGTAGTTTTAATACGAAAATTCACATGTTGACCAGATCCTCATAATTTTTTATTTCTTTTACTCAACAAGTACAGTTAATTGCTTCATTAGGAATTAGAACAGCTATACTGTAAGAAAGAAGAACCACTAATTGAAAATACAAGAGGGACAGGACCTCAAATGCAATTGCTCTGCTAGTCTTTCCTATATAATACCACTCTAAAAGGAACGCCCCTATTAGGTGCCTATATAAAACTAAAGTTCACTGAAAAATTCTTTCTTGGTAGTAAGCATCTCATTTATCCCATGAATGATAATGTGAATACCTTGCCTTCTATGAAAACAAACAGCAGAAGAAAAGTTAGCATCCTCCTTTTTTTCTCCATAGTTTTGTACAGAAACAAGAGGTATTTATTATGGTATCTGTCTATCCATTCATCTTGTTTTAGTTAGCTGTAAATGAGCATATTTTATAGGCTTTAAGTAGCAGGAGCTGCAGTGGTGACCTATACAGGAGCAGGTCATGAATTGTCATGTGCCAGTCAAAACTGGCTCCAACCTGTACTACAAGAGATAAAAATGGTGGAAAAAACTCCAGTCTACCAGAGGAGCACACAGCATTCCTCCTCAGACATATTTAAGATAGAGGCAGGTGTGAGGGGCTGAAGACACACTTGGTGAGGATGGGACAATCCAAGCCCAAAGGCAGTAGGGATATCCCCAAGGGACTGTGACTGTGGGAAAGACACAGCAGGGCAGGGACACACCTAAAGGCCTGTAGCCACTAGTGACCCACAGCAGTGCAGGGACACCCCAAAGGGACTGTGGCTTACAGGTGACCCACACAGGAATCATTGACATGGATTAGCAGACAGAAACCATCACACGGACGACTTCAACCTCCTGGCTGCTCATCACCCTACCAGCGGTGTTTGAGTGGACTGAGCACAACTCATGGTAAAATAAGTGCGGTTGGACTGGGGCAAGGAGGACACAGATGTTTATGTAAATGTACATCTAATTGCTTGTAATTTTCTTCTCAACACTCAAAACAGTGATCAGAGATTCATGTTGGTTTGCAATAAATTATCTCAAGTAACATTCCCCAGCTCTAGATTGCTCACTGACTATATTACCTTAAATTTTAATCCAGGGACCTAGTTCTACCAAATTTGACAGCGACTGAGTTCCTAAAGATATTACAGCTCTTGTGGTACTCAGTAAATGGGGAGGGCCAGAGACAGAAAGGTGGGAATAACCTCTATTAATTCCCTGACTGATGGTAGAACATGGAGACTTTAGACGTTATTCACTTTGATGACAGCCAGCAGGCCATTCAGCATATGCATTCTTTGGAATAAGCACAAACTTCGTTTGGAATAAGCCAGACCACATTATGCCTTTTTCCCAGCTAACAGAGGCAAAAGGAAGCTGCAGGTACTACAAGCATATGTTTTCAAAAGGACATGAGAAAGAAATGTGAAAAACTACAGTGGGATTCAAAGAATATCAGAGGACAAAATGTATAAGGATATAAGGAGTACTGTTTTAGAAAGCCATAGGAAATGCAGAGGCAGTACTAAAAGATGCCAAAGAAAGAGGGAGGTTGATTTTACAGTGACAGGATGTAAGGGACATACAATTAAAAAACAAACCCACAAATAAAAAACCATGGTTCATTACTTCTCACTGAACAAAGAATTACACTATTCCAGCAATACAGCATTAACATGGAAAACGAGAGATACGTATTATCTTCTCAATGTGAAGACGTACACTTTAATTCCATGTTGCTCTGCCCACCAAAGATGGGCAGAGCTCAGGGTACCACTCACCCTTCCTGCAGCTGCTGCCATAGGTACTCAGGAATGCAAGACACCTGGGATCCAGTGTGCCACCATGACAAGTTTGCCTGCATATCCTTGTTCCCAAGAATGCTTACTTTCTCTGAAAGACCCACCCCTACACTTCCAAATTTTGCTGTAAAATGACAGAAAGTTATCTTTGATGCCAGTTATGGCAGCTTCCTTCATCACTCACTTGCTAATTACTTTTTTCTAACAATTTTGATACTATTTCTCATTTTGCCCTTACTATTGACAAGATGGTATCTATAAGACTGTGCTACATTTTTAACTTTTACTGGGGGAAAAAAAAAATTACTTGACCAATAGAATATTTTAACAAACTAATTAGTATGAACTCGAAAGCTATTAACTTATTGAAAAAGCTATTAATATATTTTCATTAAGCTATCTTGCAAATTAAATATTATCTACGAGACTCTAGAATCAGGTCTTTATTCTGAGAGGAAATGTCTCTGCTAAGGAGATTAGGGTTTTTTTTTAAATTAGAAAAATAAGGTAACTTGGCAAATGTGTATGTTTCCCCCGCACATATTTATAAGTGGTGTTCATTGTACAGCAAATATTTGCAAACATCAGACTTCGCCCAATTCTAAAACCTAGTATTTCAGCTCCCCAAGTGACAAATCCTTACACTTTTTGGCTGGCATCTTTTTATGCTTGTTCCAGACTGCACTCTTCATTTTCGTTAAACTAGGGAAAGAATTACACACATGGATGTCAAGAAAAATGTTACATCCACTTCAAAAATAAAGTATGAAGGAAATGCTTTGTCCTTATTAAAAGTGAGGAAATACGTTGCTTAAAAGCATAAACTTCATCACAATTTAACAGCAAGATTTGAAATAACGCATATGGGATGAATTATCTCAATACCATGCTTTTATAAACCCTGCAGAAATTCTCCCACCTTTGGCCAAGTTGTGAATCTCTGCAAATTACATTTTGCATATGCTCAGCAGAAAGTTCATTCCAAATCAAAAGTCTATTAAAAAAATATCCCTTCTGAGTATTCTCCAAGCTAGAGATGAAGGAGCTAATCCAGCCCTTTGTAGTTGCCTCTGTTCCAGGCTGTTACAATGCCAAAGACAAGAATAGACAGCAAGGGAACATTTCCTTCTGTCCTTTTTGTTCCTTCACTAATTGAGCACTGAAAGCTCACAGATGAGAGAAGCATAAAAGAGAGAAGACCAAAGACAATTAGGTAGATTAGACAGACAACTGCTACTGGAACAACGATACAAAAGGTCAGAGAGGAAAAAAAAAAAAAAAAACACACAAAAAACACACACAGCAGAACGGAGAAAAAAACTACGGTGAGACGGTTTTAGACCTATATTTGCTCATGAAGAACCACGAGCAAAGTCAGGACAGAAAGTAAGGTGAGGATACGGGTTAAGTAAGATGAGGAAAGATGCCAGACAAAGAAATGTTTTGTTAAACAAGAGGGACACAGACAGATGTGGTCAGCTGAGAGGAGGTAGAGTACAATTCTGTACCTATATAACACGTCCTGCTCAGAAACTAGAACACAATCAGAGTTTACAATCTCAACAGTCTCAGTGGTCAGCAAAGCATGTGCTTTAACAACCTCTACAAGTTGGCCCATGTACAGATGATTATCATTAGTATTCTCTCAAATTAAGTAGCAGATGTTTGCATTATCACAATGAACTATGTGAAGATCAATATAATTCCAGATAATGGAATTCTTTTTTAGTTTGCTTCACTTAAAAACTTAGCAGCTTATATTGATAAAACTACAATTTTTCTGAATGATCGTTTTCTAACTGGATAATATTATTTCCCAAATTACTTTTATCCCTTCCTTCATTTCATAAATCACTACGGGAGAAGCACTGGTATTACATCTAAAACTGACAAAGAGTTAAGCTGGCACCACCAGTAACAGGGTAAATATTTTTTAAAGATATTTTTAGTGCTTTGCAGGAAATATTACTGTCACTGGCCCAAGCTAATAAATAACCCTGTCGTTGGATAAAACATTTACTGAGTTTGTCGTTCCACAGAAAAATAAAATCTTACTGAACAAACCTGAGATACAAAGATTCCTCTGTTTGTACATAATGAGGTGAAAAAATTAATCTACTTAATTCCCTTACAAATATAGTCATTTAAGAAAAATATCCTTCACAGTAAGACAGTCTAAAAAAACAAACCAAAACAGAAACACAATATGGTAAAAAGAATCTTTGTATTTATAATGTTTTCCTAGTCTAGATAATCAGAAAGATAAGAAAGAGGCCTGTTTTGATGAATGTGGCCCCATTTATTTCATTCAATTTTTTTAATATTATTTTTAATTGGGAGGGTCATAGAAGAGCATGCCTTCTTCCTTAGTTGCATGCAACACTAAACTGAATATTGCAGAGAAGTCTAGATTTTAATGCTTGTCTTTGTATCATCATCAAATATAATGTAGACACACTGTAGTGCCCTTGCTCTCAGGAAAACCTACAGAAAGTAGGAGACACCTGTGCTTTGAGAATCAAGTTAGTGTACACAGTGCTGCAAAGATCTACAGGGACAAAGGATGCCAAGAATCTGAAGTGTAGATCTCAAAATGAGAAGGATACTACTAAAAGATAGTCCCTCAAAATGAAAATGAGGGAGAGACACAAATAAGAGAAACTGTACCTTCTTTATCTCTGGCTATGGCTCCAAAGAAGAATCTTAGGTCTCGTATCAGAGAAATGTTGACTGCAAAGCAGAGAAATCAAATTTGTTGCATTAATAGGTACCATTTTAAATAGTTACTTTTCAGAGTTAAATTGCATTTTACAGTGATGCAAAGAACTTCAAAACTAAAAACAGGGATTATAGAACAGGAAGGGTAGTCTTCAGTTTAAGAAGTATTTCTATTGCTCTCCAAGGAGATTTATTTCATCCACCATATAGCATGTGTCAAGAGTTATGCTGATCCTTCAATGGGAGCCAAGTACCCAATAGTTTTTACATTACCATGCACCACAATAGCAATCCTTGACATTGGTTATAAGTGCCAGACAGAGCCTTCACTAATTGTCATCCTCTTTAAGACATAAAAGAAACCCTCTCTTCTTGAACGTTATTACACAAAAAGTGTACAAGTGTACATGCTATATATATTCAGCAAGTGCAAAAATGTTTTGTACTGTAATAATAATCATTTAGAGTATATGGGATAGAAAGTGTACTATTGTTAAACTGTCAGTCAAACCCCTTGTTATACAAGGATAGAACACCACATCCGTCTATAACAGCCTTTCCTGTCAGTCAAATTTGTTGTTCTATACGAATCTAACATCGATTTGATTTTTAAATTGGCAGAGGCTGTAAAACATTATTCTGATGTGATACCAATGTGATCTAGGTTGCTGTTGATATCAGCATACAGCACAGGTTTCCTCTCAAATCCAGTTCTCCTGCTTTCAGGCATCTGTGTAACATAGATGATTTTGCATATATAAGTACATGAACAGTCAAATTAATTCTTTTTTCATTACATGGCAAATGACATGTCTGATGATAATATCGTCCAATTTGAAATAAACCATAGTTTGAAAAGTCTACATCATGGTGATGAAATCATCAATAATGTGTTCCCTAAAAAATCCACAATGAATACTCCTGTTTATCTACCATATACCTTCATTTAGAAACAGTTTAGTTCCTTTATCCCAGCTATGAACAACTGTGGCTTACAAAAACGGAGTTAAAGACCACTGAATTCCTACAGTGTTTTTCTGTGACATTAGCCGCAGAATGAACCGAATAGGACAAACTCTTCACTCATAAAAGAACATAGAGTTGGACTCTCTTTCTTGTTCCACTGCAAAACTGAATACAAATAAAAAGGACAGGCAAAATTTAAATTTTATTATTAGAAAAAATAGAAGAAGTCAAGACAAGCTCTGGCCCTTTTTAGCGTATTTCCATGCACACCCCGATGTCTGCAATTTTTGTACTAATGTACTCATTTTTGTACTTGGGTTCAACACAACCTAGAGAAACCATACCAAATCAACCTCTCCATAGACCACTAACAAATTTAACCATCCATTTTCTTCCATCTTTGAAGTGTGCAAGTAGAGGTAATAAAAAGTGCAGGTTACCAAAAGCAATGTTGGGTTTTCATATTTTTCTATTTTATTTTTTCTTTATTAATTTCACATAGGAATAATTAATCTAGAGTGATTTATTAGCATCCTTACAATTATTTGGACATATTCAATGTCATAGATCTTTTCCATGGATACAATCAGTGACTTTTAATATTCTTGGCATACCAAACAACTTTAGGCAATACTACCTAATGAATGACAAGATTCCAAAATCCTCAAGAGCTCTGCGGGCAAGTTCAAACAAATTGCTACAGAGATGGTATCACCAACCTGTTTTCCACTTGCACTGTTTCAGTAACCCCTACAGTCAAAAGTCAAGGGTGCCAATGCCTAAATCATCCCACTTTTCAGAGCACTAAAGCTTACAGCTGTTAGTGATGGCACAGGACTATGAAACTGAGAGGCTAAAATGGAAGCTCGTGCTTTAGTTTACCAAGCCAGCTACCTTTTTACAGAACTGAGGTAAATAGCTGGCTACAGTAAATACCAGTGAATCAGAATTAGAGCTAAGTTATACATAACTACCCAACAGTAGTTTTCAAAATCAGCTATAACTCAAAAAAATCCCAATACCTTGCTTTTTTTTCTCAGCTTCAACACCTTAACTTCCCAGTAAAACAACTAATACTTCTATTAGTTAAAATGTAACTATTTTATCTCAAAAAATCTCTTATAAGGTCAAACTAGTTCATCCATGTTAAAACAACGAATATTTAATATAAAATCAATTTGTAAGGCAATCAAGAGTTTACACACAAAGATTAAGCATAGGTAATTAATGCAATTAATATATATTGCTATATTTACTTAGGTACTTTACTTGTCAAGTGAGGCTGAAAAATGGGCAGCTTGCATATTGGTACTGTGTTCAGTCCTTCCATCCTGAGAAAAATGTAATTTATTCAACACAGTGCATTGTATATATTCAACTGTTCAGTCTTATGACTTTCCATGTGGCCAATCATGTTATGCTAACTGCTTCTGTTTGTGTGCTTTTAACATACAGGCAAAAACTACTCAATCTCAATTACCATTTTAAATATTTGAACTGGTATTTGAAAACTGGTCTACACTGAAAAGGTCTTGACAAGGTAACTACACAAATTACAGAATCACAGAATGGTTGAGGTTGGGGCAGAACTCTAGAGGAGGTTGCCTTGTCCAAACTCCCCACTCAAAGCAGCTTTTTAAGAGCTGTGTCCACTTGAGTTTTAACTATCTTCAGGGATGGAGACTCCACAACCAGCTCCAGTATTCAATCACCCTTAAAATACGAGGGATAGAATAAATCACTCACTCTCAGACAATCATTATACTGTCAAAAATAATATAAGCACAGTTATGCTGCAAAAAGAAAAAAAATCTAAATCCTTTTGGAGATGTTGCCTATTCTGCTTAGAAAACTGGTCTATAAATAATAGCAAAAATAGACTTTTTAAATTTTTTTTTTCCCCAGTAGAACTTTCTTCATGAGAGGGCAGGTGCCTGACACTGTAAAAATACATCAGACAAAATCCCTGCCTCTTGGAGTTTATAGGATGTAGTCAAAGCAAAATTTAGGACAAAGAAACTCAAATACATAGAAACACACCTAAAAACTTGGAAACCAAAGGTATGTAGTCTGTCAGGGCTACAAAATAGGCCTATTCCTTCTTTTTTTTTAGGGATGAGTATACGTATAAAAACTGAAATGAGCTAGATTTTGGGTTAATTTTCAACTTTCTTTAACAATATTCTCCATAGCCTTAATATAAGACTGATAAGAATAACTATTTCTTCTTTAGAAGGGAGAGTAATGGAGAAATAATCACAAATTATGAAAAAAGAGGGAAATCAACATTCGAAATTCACATGAGGAAGAAAGTCTTGATCAAACTATACTATGTATGCTACACATGGGAGTTAAAGAAAGCATGTTTACAAAACCATTCACAAAATTTTTCCATGTATTTTAAATAACAGAGCTAATGACATTACCATCATAGTCTCAGTGGAAATTTGCTTTCTATTGGAGACAACCACGTAAGGGCAAAATAAAATAATTATTATAAAAAACACACACACAAAAAAAAGGAAGATCTTTCTGTTACTTCACAAACAACAAAACTGCATCACTAAATTGAGTTTATATAATACCTTAATCTCATAAAAGAAAAAAAACAAACAAACAAAACCAACAAAGTACTTTAAATATGGTGGTAACCACATAAACCCTTATTTTCCTCCAGAACGTAAATATTAAGATTCTTTCCCCAAATGTAGATCTTCAAAGAAGACTACATACTATGCATGGAAATAGCCATGGAATACAGCACACAAACGTTAACAGCGACAGTCAAATTCTAGTAATGATTTTGATTGATAAAATTTTCTCATGTCTATACAATGTAAATTTGCCTACGGTACAATCTCTTCCACCAAAAACCATACTGAAGATTTTTCAGTACCAGCATACTGCTTTATGCATCATAAACTATGGAACAAAATCAGTTCTCTCAACAGATCCACATCTCCATGAGGGTTTCTGCTGGCTGTATCAGGCAGGTACTCTGATTTTTTTCCTCCTCCTGTGCTGTCATGATTACGCCAGCAGAATACAGTCGGATGTACCCAACTTAAAATTTCAAAGCATAGAACAGATATTAATTTATGTCTACAACACTAAGAAGCAAGCAGGTATTTTACATACTGGGAAATCAAAGAAAGGTGAAGTGCTTTGTCTAAAGGCACTTGGAAGAAATGAGTAACAAAGCCATAATTAAAATTCAACATCAAGCTTCATATTAATCCTCTAAACCTAACTGCCTTTTTCAAAGTGCATGATTTGGAACATCAAAAATAAGAATCAGTTCAGTTCCTTTTCTCAATACATGCTTTAATGATAAAATAAAACACCGCATTCAGCTTCTTCCTCTACACCGGCATGAACAATCATCTTCCTGAGGAATCAAACTCATTAAATGATTTTACATTAAACAAAAAAATAATAAAAATTAAGCCAAGACGCAGTTAAAATTTAAATTCCACATTCAATTTGGCTTCTACCTCTGTGTACTGAGGGACCCACAGGAAAACACACATGCGTGCCAGTATGCTAGTATACCAACTTATACAAGACTGATTTAATTTGTTTGCTTTCAATGCAAAGGTGCAGCACCTCAGCAATTATGAGATCGTTAGTACAACAGAGCATAACAGCACCTTTAGAGATCTTGTCTAACCTCTAGGCACACATACAACTCCCATTAAGGCTAATGGGAGTCACATGTGTGCATCCAAGAGAGAAGAGATCCATTAAAACTGATACAACGTATCCATTAATCTTCTGGTCACTCTTAAGGTCAAATATTATAAAAATGTTTATGAACAGTACTTACTAGGTATGCACAGTGGCTACTTTGGTTTTAGGACAGACCTGTGAGCAGTTAAGGCCGTGGAAAATATCTGCTTTAAAAGCATCACCACATTTCAAGTAGCAGCATGGAAATTTGAGAGTGCTTTTCTGTAGTCATAGATGACATTTTTCTATCACCTGAAAGAATTAGAAGGATAGAAGTGACAGGGAAGGTTAGACATGAATGAAAGCCTTGGACAAAGGTATGGTCTAGCTTTTCATTTTTCTTCCATCCCCCACTCTTTCTTCATATTTCAGCCCCTTAGTTGTGGTTTTCCGCTTCAGATAGAACATTAACTGCAGTGACTAAATTCCTGATCTATGCAGTTTGCTACAAAGACACTACAAATAAGATTTTGATTATTGAATCACCAGCAAACCACAACAATTCAAGCACTACTTGCAGGGAGGAAGGGGTGTTGAAAGTTTTTCAAAGAGAAAGGTAACCTTTGTTTGCTACTTATTTCAATCTGCATATCTGAAAACTTCCCTTTTCATCACTATAGTATAGTTTAAGCAAGCATGCTCTTTTCCAGTTTAGAAAAAGCTGAGGCTATCCAGCCTGTAAAACCAATCTGATCAGCAATGAATTTGCTCTCTTTGTCCACACTGAGTCCTGGAGGAGAGATTTCTCAGCAGCATGGGGGCCAGATGATCTCCATATGAACAACAGAAGGAACAGCAGGAGGAAATGTGAGTATCAGATGAGTACAGAAACGAGAACAAAATTCAGACATGAACTACCCCTATTTGTTTGCTGTTTCTTTCAGTAACTGGAGTGAATGAGGAAAGGTGGCTTCATCAAGAGTTACTCATGAATTAGTCTGAAACTCATACTCCAGAACTCGTTGAAACTCTTGTTCTGCATGTGGGACTTGTTCAGCACTCCCCAGGTACACTTCCTGCTACACAGTCTGTAAATATTCCAAGTATTGATAACTTAACATCGCAAGTTTTTGTTCAGAGACCTCATGTGACAGACATTTATGGTCAACTGCACCTGGAGTGTCAGGTCGAAAAACAGGCAAGAGGCTGGAGAACAACCTCTCACCTAGAGAGCATGGCTCCCAGAGACAGTCACAACACCAACCCCACCAAGAAACAGCACACTGCTTCAGTCTTGAGTTGCGGGTCCTCTATTGCCTTTCTCCGGTACACCCATGGCACACAGGGGCTCACTTCAAAAGATTTTTAAATGCTGATATAGCTCTTTACAGTGCCCTGCACAAGGAAGTATTTTTCTTTGTATCTAATTCAAATATGCAACAATAAATAAATGATACTAAATTTATTCCATGATTCAATTAAATGAATTACTCCCCAGCTGAAATAAATGATTGCATGTTTTTGTTTCAAAAACAAAGCAAAAATCACCCCAAAATACCTTGACGTATATGGTAGACTATCTAAACATTCCAGAGTGATTCTTTTTCCTTTATTAGTGGTCATAAGCTTTCCACTACAATGTCTTTCTCTGAAGCCAAAGAGCTGTCCTAGCTCAAAAGATAGTTACCTCATTTTGCTTAAAATGCAGTTCTCATGTAAAAAGATCTAACCCTCCTTTTGCAAAATCAGCCATGTAAATTAGCCTTATTCACTTCAAACAGTTCTTCTACGAGGGGAATCACTCATTGTTAACGAACTTGTTTTGAAGATGCTTTACCATTGTGAAGAATGACACGTAAATCTTCAATAAAGCTGGTCTTTCAAGACCATAATATTCATAAAGGGCTGTATCCAGTTTTGTGACACCACAAGTAGTCCAGAGTGCTACCTAATTTCTTGGCTGTACAGTAGAATAAGAAAAAAAAAAAGGTATGGAATGTACCAAGACATGCCCGTAGAAGCCTCTCACAGCAGATAACCTCAGCAAGGCATCTGAAGAACTGGGACCCTTAACCACACCTGTGAATCTGTTTTCTCAAATATGCCAAAACTAAATACAGTTAGTTTGGAAATAAACCACTATTTGAGTATCTTTTGGTTTTTGTGTTTAATATACAACGTAGATTCCCCTCAAGCCGTTCCTCACCTTTTAGAGAGTTCCCTTTGTTTTCTAGAACCATAATAGTCAAATTTCCAATGCAATTTTCCTCAACAAAGCGTGTAATACACTCAAATACCTTCCGAGCCACAGCGTTTTAACACTTCGGGACTCGGGAGGGAGGGCATGGCTGTCACTAATGTCAGTAACCAACCAATCAACCATGCATCAAACAGCACCGGAGTCAAGCTGCTGGAAAAATAGCCGTCTGCGGTAGTTAAATGCTGTTGCCACATTTCCTGCAGAGTCTGCTCAGTTTCTCCTCTCGCAGCCCGTGAATGCTGTCAGCAAATGCACCATCAGCCCCTCTCCCGCCACCGGCCGCGCCCGCACCCCAGGCTGCTCTCGACTCCAACGCGCTTGGCCTCAGCACCTCCCCCTCACCGCCCTCCCTGTCCACCCCGCGCCGGGAGCCCCTCCACCGCCGCACGGGCGGCCAGGGCAAACAGAAGCCGCTGCTGGCGCCTGCCGAGCTGAAGATGGCGAAACCGCAGCTCCGGTTCCACCGGGACGCTTGACGCTTACACAGTCCAGGAAGCGCACGTCACCCACCTCCCCCAACCCGCTCCGCCACACTCGATCCCGCAACCGCCCCGCCTCCTGCCTCTCCCATTGGCTCCTCATTCTCACCTCGAGCCTCTGATTTGCTCTTCGGCCTGTCGGTCAAACCGCCCGGCCGTTCACCCTGGCACGGAGACCATCCCGGGAGCCCTTCTAGCGCGTCATCTCGACCTCCCAGAGTACTTCCTGCAAAGCCACTCTAGGCCGCTACCTGTGGTGTCTGTTGTCTCTGCCGTAGCCGCTCTACGCAGCGGGAGCTGGCTCTATGACCTGGTGGGGCCTGCTGGTGGGACGGTGCCCGAGGGCCGGGGCTGCAGCCGGGTGGCGGAGGGCAGAGTCCCCGGGGCGGCCCGGGAAGGCTCCGTCCCCGTAGGCCTTCACTAGGAAGCTCGAGGTAGAGCCCGTCGCGCCCGTCCCCCTGCAGAGTCCCGGCGGCGGCGCAGGTCAGTCGGGGCGCGGGGCGGGTCGAAGCGGGGGCGCCGCCGGCCTTCCCGGCGAGCGGGGCCGCCGTGCGGGGGCTGCTGCCGGAGCCGCGGCCCTTGGCAGAGCCCGGCCTGGCAGCTTGCTCGGGGCGGCTGGCCGGGGCAGGTTCCCCGGGGCAGCCCCGGGCGCTCCTCCTGGCCCTCTGTGGAAACTTACGTTTCGCCTCACGCTCTCTTCGTGAGTCCCACTGACGTTCTGTGTCCTGGTGCGTGTCTCGGCATGCAAATAGACTGCAAGGTATCCAGCTAGGCCCGGGGTGTAAGGTAGGGAAGGACAGAGCCTGGCAACGTGCTCTGTAGAGAGGAAAGGGCATAATATTCTGGCAGAGGGATACTTTCATCTAAATTGTTATTCTAATGTCAGTTTAGAGAGCAAACCTTTAAGACCTATAAAAGTCTTTCCTGTGACTGCCTGCTATAGGTGACGAGATTTCCTGTAGGTGCTGCCTGCTAAAGGTGACAGTAGCTCCTTTCTGCTTTCTGTTAATCTAAGTTTTGTGCAGCCTGTAAGTGTAACTAACAAAATTGACACAAAATTAATGTTGATCTAGTCTGAATGGCCAGTGTTTTATGGTTTCCACTTATGATATAGCCCATACTGAAAACCACAGCACTGTATGTTTGTTTTCAGTCCGTATGTATGTTTCTTCTATCGTCTTTTACCTGTCAGTGGGAGAGAAGTCTTCACCAAGGTCAAAGATAAATTAAGGCCAGTTTGTAGTAAAATCTGATTCTAAAATCTTTAGCCGTTTGTTTAATTTTACTGGAAGTCAGTGAATTAATGTCTAACTTCTTTAGAGCCACTATTAATCTGCAGTTCAGCAACTAGTTGCTGTTAAAGTGTTCACTTTAAGGCTATTACTGTTTTTATTCTTTATTATGGTCTCTTTCATCAGTCCTTTCTTTTACAATTTTTTCTTCTTCTTTGTGCTTCAGTTTCTACTCATTAACAGTTTGTTTTTCACTTCCTGGATGTTTGTTATCACTAGTTTATGTAATGATTAGTAGGAAAACAGCTCAAATTGTAATTGCTGGGACAATTAGAGTAGCAAATAAACTGTTCAGGGTAGTAATAATTCACATCTCTGTATTATGTTGTTTAAGTTTGTGCATACTACATGAAGTCATCCATTTCTGTTACCTGATATGGAGTTAGAGGGATAACTTCACACCTATAAGATGTATAACTGAACTCTTTAAAAAGGCTTTTTTCCTTTTTTTCCATCCCCCTTTTTTCCCCTTTTGGCAAGTGAATTGGAAAGTGGAATACATTCAAAGCTATTGTCTGTGAAGGTTTTGCAAAGATTTTATATTTACGTTCTCTTTCTTGGCCACCAATCTGTGTTGTAGTGTGAGAAGGTGAAAGAGGGAGCCTGTTTGGGTATTTTTATAGGTAACAATAAATATATATATATATATATATATATATATATATATATATAAAATTATGTGTATATATTTACATTTTTTAAGTAATAATTGAGTACAGAGCCTACTGAAATTGCATTAATCTGGGGACAAGGCATCTGAAATAACTCTCTGCTTAGAATTTTCCTTCAGTTTTTAAGTCCTTTTAACTTCTAGGCCTACCTTGGTCCACACTTGTGGGTTTTTTATTTGTTGAAAACATCCTCTTTATCAAATGAAGAAAATCACTTCCCATTAAAGCTTTAGGGAAACTGATGAGGTATGTCAGAGGCACCAAGAAGTTCTTCTGTAAATACATCAGTAGTGGAAGGATGACTAGGGAAAATGTGGGCTCACTGCTGAATGGGACAGGGGCTCTGGTGACACAGAATGTGGAAAAGGCTGAGATACTGAAGGACTTATTCACCTCTGTCTCCATTAGCAAAGACCTTTGGGAATCATAGAACCCAGGGGAAAGTCTGGAGCTGGGAAGGCGTATGCTTGGTGGAAGAAGTTTAGGTCAGTTTAGGTTTATCCTGGGCTGCCTTAGAGTGGGTGTTGTCAGCGGGTTGAGGGAGCAGATTCTTCCCCTCTCCTCAACCCTAGTAAGGCACATCTGGAATACTGTATCCAGTTCTGGGCTCCCCAGTACAGGAGAGACATGAACATACTGGAGAGAGTCCAGCAAAGGGCCACAAAGATGATTAAGGCCCTGGTATATCTCTCTTAAGAGGACAGACTGAGAGAGCTGAGAATGTTCAGCCTCGAGGAGCCTCAGGGGGTCTTATCAATGCCTATAAATACCAGAAGAACAGAGCCAGGCTGTTTTCAGTGGTGCCCAGTGACAGGAGTAGAGGCAATGAGCACCCACTGAAACACAAAAGGTGCCATCTGAACATCAGGAAACACTTTTTTTTACTGTGGGGGTCACCAAACACTGGCACAGGTTGCCCAGGGAAGTTGTGGATCCTCCTTTCTTGGAGTTATTCAAAAACCATCTGGACATGGTCCTGTGCAACTGGCTCCAGATGGTCCTGCCTGAGCAAGTGGGGATTGGACTTCATAAATTTACAATGCTGATCCCTTTCTACTTTCCCTTGTTATCACATTTATAAAAAATAAAAAGGGAGGAGCTAACAGTCAACTCTGAAGTTTTTTGTTGTTTTGTTTTGTTTTTTTTAATCTTAGCTTGCAGTAAGTACACAAGCGGTATTTGGCAATAACCAGTGGACTTTCACAGACATACTTCAGGAAATTCAGAGAGGGAGACTGCTCTCTACTACTTTAGAATGACTGAAAAAAAAAAAAAAAAAAAAAAACCACAACCCTTTGCCAGCAAGCTTCAAGAGAGGCATATCTTTCTTTAAATCACAACGAACTCCGTGCTATAAATATCGTATAGTGTCTGTTGGTCTTTCACATCATAAGTACACTTAACTTTCTACAAATATATTAGCCTTATATGCTTGTTTAGTATGTACTAAGCTGAACAACTTCTAAGATACATAAAAGTACATTCTTTTCATATTTTGTAATGCATGCAGTTAGAAGATGGTAATTTTGTCAATTAAAATCAGTCTTTTGCTAGAATACCCTAATGTAAATTCCTCCCTAGCAGGGTCTGTTTTCTGAATGTTAACTTTCCAGGAACAGCATCTGAATTCATGCAATTTTTAGAGCATTTAGAGGGTGAATTTAAATTTTCGACTTAAATGATGGTAAATTGTATGTGACTAAAAACAGGAATAGACTCAAATTCTCTGTATTGCTGCTGCAGTTAGCGATTACAGCCCCTGCAACTTGTTGCAGCTCTTGGACTGCAGGAGAAGGTTACTTCAGTATGGTGTTTTCAGGCAGGCTGCTTATGCTGTTTTGGGGGGGTTTTGTTTGGTTTTTTTTGGGGTGGGGGCGGAGGATTGTGTTTGGTTGGGGGGTTTTCTTGTGTGTTTGGTTGGTTGGTTTGTTTGGTTTTGCTTTTGAGATCTAATAGAATATATACTTTTCCACGTAGACCAGTGAAGGGGAAAGAGAAAGGATGCGATGCTACGATTCTCATTTTAACTAACTAGTGTGCTTTCAAACCCAGCTACTTCACAGCACTCTCTGTGCTCTTCGAGCACTAAGGTTGAAAGCAGCAAATTTATTAAAAAAAAAAAAAAAGGTATGTTCTGCTAAAAAGTTGCAGGTTCCGGAGTCAGATTGTGCTGTACATGGACAGAGAAGGTAGCAGGCTCTCTGCCCCGAAGCTTCTCAGATGAACTAGGTGGTTCCTGCAGGCATGCATCAGGCCTACATCTGCAGGTATCATTAGTTCACATCTAAACTTTACAAAAATTTTCAGGAAGAGAACAGAAAGGATGCTGGATTTTTTGTAACATGCGTGTCCCAGAGATGATGGTAGAGATTTTTTGGTTTGGAGGTGGAATGCAAGAAATTCGGAAGTCTGAGATTATTTCAGACTGCTTTCAGAACGAAACTAAATGCAGGTTTTCTCAGAGGAAGAGAGGGTAAAAATTGAGAGAAATTGCAGACGTCGAGATGGAAGAAAAAGAGGACAAATACATGATCTGAGAAGAAAGACTAATTATGGCATTGGTGCAGTGCTCGATTCAAAGTTGACTCTGGGTCTGGGCATTTCTTCCTTTCCCTGCAAGAGAGGGCCTGTGGAGGTTTTCTGCCTTTACAGCTAAGTGGAATCATTCCTAATATTCTTTGTGTTTGTATCAGTAGGAACAGACTCTCTAAAAATGCTCTCTGCCACTGGTTATCTCCACCATCTCCGTTTTTGCTAATATTGGCAGTACTTGTAGAAGAAATGAAATAATCCAAATTTAAATTCTAAGAAAACTTGAAAAATATATTCAAAAACAATACTATTAAAAAGTAATATTATTAATTCTGTAAGCAGAGGAGCTGACAAGAGATATCACAAGGGGATTGGCAAGGAGAAATGAAGTTTTCCTGGAAAATAAATTAGTATAGGGCCATGACACTGTGGGCATAACTAAGTCATGAAGGAGAATTCACCTTGGAATTGCAGAGGGATTGTAGAAGCTGTCACAGTATACAGCTTGGGCTGCCTAGTAAGGAAATTATTATCCCCCTTCTAAACTGTACTTGTAATATGTGTGTGCAACTGCTCTAGTGGATTCTAAAATGCTGATGAAGTTATAGGATTGAACAGTGTGTGGTGAAAGCACATCAGTCTTCCCTCATATGCTTAAAGTTACCATAATTACCAAGTAATAAAACTGTCAAGATTTAGGGACACTGAGCACATCTAATTTTCCCAGCATCCCTATTAGTCCCTATGTATGCCAAACATTTCAAAGTACAATCATATCAAAAAGGTAAGAGTGGGGAGGAATCACATAGTGTTACTTATTTAAACAGAGTAGCCTCTCACCTGCAAGCCTGTGTTAGTCCTGCAGCAGACTTGTACAAATAATAATTTTTTTTTTTCTTTTCATTTTTGAAAGACAGCAAAAAGTTTCATTATTCATATTTGCAGTGCTGTGGTGTTATCCTTGCACATCCAGCATGTTGGGTTTGAAGACCATAGGAACAGTTCTAGACAAATGAAAGGTTTGGTTTTCTGTCTTGCTACTGACTGCTTGCAGACGTAAGAGTATGATGCTGAGATTTAAAGGTGGCCAGTTTCCTGACTACCTGGTTTTCCTGGTCCTGGCTCTCTTCCTACTGATACTGCACGAGTCTTACCTGATGCTGTGCTGACCTGTTTGTGTACTAAATCTGCAGAAAAATAAATTTAAACAGGTTTGGTTTCTGCCAGTTTAACATAAAAGAACAGTTCAGTAGAGGGTCAAATGAGTATTGGCGCTAGTCTGTAAGAAAAGGTGGCAATACACAGCTGAAGGAAGATGGGAGGAAGCAACCACAGCTGTCAGAAATTACATCAGCTTGTGTATCTATAGAACACAAGCCTAAAAAATTAGGCTCGTACATCAGGTGAATTACTGGTTTTTATCCTTCCATCAGTTGAGAGATCGTGATTATAATTAGATGCAATTATTCATAAATTTTACCATATAATACAACATCGAAACTTAAAACTGACAGTGAGCAGGCTTGTCTTTTTATTGATGCAGGGCTTTCTTGGCTTTAATATGCCATAAATATATACACTCTGTAATGGCATTGTTACATACAATCCTTCTTTTGGTGCAGATGTGGCCAGAGGTTAATTATGACTTAGCTATGCATTTAGGACAGTTTTTACCTTTCTCATCTAGTAAGTATTTCTAATAAAAGGTTAAAGGATGTTATGTTCCTGCAGCACAGTGCTTGGATCAGCATTGTTACACTTGCATATCGCTGAATATTCGTGATTGTGCAGTTGATATGCATATGTATGTAAAAAGGAAGAAAGTTGGAATAAGATCTGGGAAATGACTGTTTCATAAATGAGGAGGCTGAGGTGTTTAATGCAAAATTTCAGGGTTCTATCATCTGTAGTAAATTGCATCCGAGTATATAGAACGGACACTGCTTCTGAATCCCTTCTGCGTATCTTCTCAGTCTTCATCCTGGCATCTCCTTTCATATGGATCAGACAGGTAGGAGCAGAACAGAAACACAGAGCTGTCAAATGGGAATTTAAGTTAGATGACTCTTTTTTGTATGTAATTTGGAATGGAAGAAAGGTAAGTAGGGTCATAGAAAAGATGCATAAAATTAGGAGTGACGCTATGCTTCACAAATGAAGCTATGATATGATACAGTGCTGTTGCAACAGTGCAAAGCAGATACTATGTGTGTCCCAAGACATAAGGCCAACTTTTCAGGTAAGTAACAATAACCAGCAAATGAACAGTTATGGCTGTAACTGCCCAGAGTGTGTTCACAACCATGCATTTATGTTCTATCTTTGAACCATTCTGAAAAGGAGCTGCATACCTCTGCCACAGTGTGATGCTTCACCTGCTTAACACAAAGGATGGCACATCTACGAAGCTTTGTGTCCTTTTAACTTTTACACATACAATGTAAGATAACTTTCAGTTATCCATCCTTATACCAGAACCTCGTATCCTCATAATAACCAAAATCTTTTCAAACACAAGGGTCTCCTGTCATCTGCTGATGTGATCAACAGCAGCTGAGACCTGTATTTGTAGCACAAGGGATCTTTATCTTTGCCATG
Source organism: Caloenas nicobarica (assembly GCF_036013445.1). NCBI lineage: Eukaryota > Metazoa > Chordata > Aves > Columbiformes > Columbidae > Caloenas > Caloenas nicobarica. The sequence goes on along the minus strand of NC_088246.1, from coordinate 133,485,452 downwards.
CACTTCTATCTCCTGATATAATAGTCAGAGATTTTTACCTTCAGTGCAAAGGGCTGTTCCTTCCTTGTTAAACATGACAATTGCAGCTGTGTCAAACTGCTCCAATCAAACCCTCCATCATTTTGGTTTAGCAACAGTAAATGCGAGTCATGTCTCCAGATAATATTCAGATTCCCTCTGAATATGAGGAGAAACTTCTCTACTTTGAGGGTGCCAGAGCACTGGAACAGGCTACCCAGAGAGGTTGTGGAGTCTTCTTCCCTGGAGACATTCAAAACCTGCTTGGGTGCCTTCCTGTCTGATCTGCTCCAGGTGTCCCTGGGGCTGGACTAGATAATCTCCAGAGGTCCCTTCCAACCTTAACCATTCTGTGATAATTCCCATTACATAGGCCCAAAGAAAGAGGGTTAATATTGCATATTGGGCATATATTTTGCCTCTTCATCTTGGTGTTCAAGGGATTTTTTTGAACCGTGTTTTTTGGAAAGCCTCAAGTTACGATTCAGCTTTGTTTTGTTGGGCTTCTTTGTTCTTTTATCAATGATTTAATTAAAAAGAACAACAGCTAGGTTTGTCACTGTTCACTGCAAGGTGACAATAAACCGTGGCAGATGCTCTCTGTTAACCCCCCACCCTCCCCGCATAGAAAAAGTAATAAGGATGAAAAGGAAGAGAGACTTGCAAGTTGGAAAAAAGTTTTAAAATGCTTTACTAATGCTAGTAATAAGTAGAGAAAATAATACAAAATATACAAAACCAATCTTGAATATCACGGGGTAGCGCAGCATTCCCCCCAGCTTGGCGGAGCTGGCGTCACTCCAGTGGCTGCAGGGCAGGCACCCGGAATCCTGGGCGGGACTTCGCAGTAAACGGGAACTGGATTCAGGGATGCAGGGTCTGGAACCAGGCCTTGGATCTCAGGCACAACAGGCAGGGTCCTCTTCAGATGCCAGCCACGGTCGAAGAGAGCGAGGCCCTCGTGATCTCCCACTTTTATAGGGTGTATGACCTGTGTGGGTTGGAATACTCGGTGAGTTTTAGTCACCTGCTCTGTCTGCCCTTCCTTGCAAATATGCCCCTCTCATGGCGGAGCTGGCAAAATTTTATCAGAATCCTTGGTTGCTGTAGCAATAAATCAAAACATGGGCTTCTTCTGCATTCCATTGGTTGTCTTATGAGTTCCAGAGCGCAGTGTCTCAAAAAACATGCAGCTAAATTCAGAAAAGTACAGTTACTTAGAAGAACTTAGCTGAAAGGAAAATTCACTAAAAGAGAACTGGTCTTGTTTTTAACAAAACCAGGGCAGTTTAGTACAGCAGAGAGTGGGTATTTACTGGTGCAATTGACAAGTCTCTTTAGAGATGAGTTTGCAATCTGACATACTAAGGAGAGGGATGACAGAAAAGAGGAAATAAGGTGGGGGAAGAAGAGGAATGGCATATGGGATAAAGGAGAATAGTGATTTAACGTATGACTTGTTACACCCTTATTTTCTTGTTTATTCTAAGAAAGGAAAATTAGGGCCATATCTGGGAAGTTGGTAGGATGGTTCTTTCCATGGCCTTTATGCTACAGGGAGTACAAATGTATTTGAGCTCTTGTAGCCTTAAATTTAACATCACAAATTTTAGAAGGTAGTATCTGAAATATTAGTTATGCGGTAATTAGTCTATCAGATCTAGTTGTCTGCATCTATTAATCTGTCTGTTAAGAGTGCTGACTGATCACAATTTTTTCTCAAGTCAGTGGAAACTCCTAGTACTCAGCATATCTTTAATGTTGGCCAATAATAGTCTTGGTTGCTAGCATTCATCGAGAAAGTGTATTACTTTGACATGGGATTTTCAGTTTTCATCAAATGCTGACAGAAATGACTGATGTACAGCTTCTAACAGTGCAGCACTTTCATACTGCTCTTTGTTACTGTCGTATCAGTTCTGGCTCTTCTGAGCTGGTTTTGATTTTGTAACTTGAAGCCCTAATATTTTGACTCTGGCAGGTAGTGTATGGAAGATAGATCAATGAGCTATCATTATGTTTTCTTGCTGTCTTAAGGCATTCAGCAGTGGTTAATATCCTGTATCCTGTTTTATGAAATCTAAGTTTACTAAGTTAAAGTTGGAAAAGCAACCTGTAATTTGAATGTATCTTTGTCCTGTACTTTGTCTTCTAACACTAAATGTAAGTGTAGCATTCAGGATTCTGGGGTATGTTACTAGTTGCTCACTCAACCTCATTAGTGAAAAATCTGAATTTCATCTATTGGATTGACTTCTTACACAGTCATTCAATGTTTTCTTTTACTTTCTTCATCTTGAAAAATAATCTGCCTCCCAGGAATATAAGAGAGATTTTCCGTGATTGCAGTGTTACTGGTTTTTCAATTAGTATTAGCAGTTACTCCAAATGGTTAAATATTCAGTTCATGTTCTTTATGAAATGATAGGTATTTGGCTGAAGTATATAGAAATTCAGACAGTGATACAAAATCAATCTTTCGTAAGGTTATTTGAGGTAGTGATATAGTGATAAGTTAATTTTACAGTGATTAAGAGACAGCTCAGTTGGGGCTCCCAATTAGACTTTGATCTGAGGATATTTCTCTCTACACTTGATGAGCAAGAAAGAGATGAAAATTAATGGTAAAACATGAGGTTTTCAGCAGCTGGGGTCCAGGTTCTGTGTTTTATTATGAGGCTTGATGTAAAGGAAGATTGTAAAATTAACTAGATACATATAATTTGATTTTTCATCTTTAAAATTTATTGATTTCAAATTGACATCTAAAATATTCTTTGCTATTGAGAATAACTGAAAAGAACAGTTAAATGGAATACATTTTCACAAAAAAAAAAAAAAAGAAAAAAAAACCCCTTCACATTAACAAAAAAAATCTCAGCATTCTTGTAGTGGGTAGAAAGATAGTTTTCATTGCTATCTGTTGATAGCCTAACTTTGTGAACATAAAAGGAAGGATAGTAGACCAAGGGTATGGCTTGTTCTCTTTCACACACACACACACTCAGTATGGCAGCAGCAAAGGCGCAACTCTGAATGTATTGTACCAGCACTAGTGTGGCCAGCAGGACTAGGGAAGGGATCGTCTCTCTACACTTGGCCCTGGTGAGGCCCCACCTCAAATACTGTGTTTTTTGGGCCCCTTGCCACAAGAAAGACATTGAGGTGCTAGAGTGTGTCCAAAGAAAGGGAAATGAAGTCGATGGAGGGTCTAGAGCACAGGTCTTATGAGGACTAGCTGAGGGAACTGGGGCTGTTTAGCCTGGAGAAAAGGAGGCTGAGGGGAGACTTTATCACTCTTTACAACTACCTGAAAGGAGGTTGTAGCATGGAGGGTGTCGGTCTCTTCTCCAAGTAACAAGCAATAGGATTAAGGGAAGTAACCTTAAGTTACGCCAGGGGAGGTTTAGATTGGATATTAGGAAAAATTTCTTTACTGAAAAGGTTGTCAGGCATTGGAACAAGCTGCCCAGGGAAGTGGTTGAGTCAACATCCCTGGAGGTGTTTAAAAGATGTGGTGCTCAGGGACATGCTTTAGTCATAGACTTGGCAGTGTTAGGTTAAAAGTTGGACTCAATGGCCTTAAAGGTCTTCTCCAGACAGAATTATTCTATAATTCCTAAAGAAAAGAGGATCCATGTGTTAGTGCTGGTTTCTCCAAAGAGAGTATGATTCCTAGCATGCCTACCAGAAGCTGTTTCCCTGGTGCCTCTGCCATAGGTCTGAATACTGGGACTTGGCAGAATCTAGTCTGTTGAAAAGACTAAAAAATCCTTTAATGTATGCCCTGTTGTTTCTTTGTATTGAGATATTTTATAATAATAAACTAAAATAATAATAATGAATGTTAAAGAGACTTTATATATCAGGAATTCTTCAGTGGCCTGGAAATCAAAAGAGTTGTCCAGGCAGAAATAATGCAACATGATTAGGGATGAATGTAAAGGAAAAGCATATGAATGTAAGAATAAAATCAATGACTTTAAAGAATAAAGTAACTTTCAATTTGCAAAGCACAAGAAAAGAATCAATGAAGGGGCCTGAAAATCTAAGTAATAGAAGGCACAAAGGGGTAGATCCATTACCTAGATCTGTTATTAAATAAGAAAGGAGAACAACTAGCAGATTTTCAAAGACTGTTTCTCTACTTCATACTTTATAAGAGAGAGATATTGTGACCTGTTACTTCATAAAATTATCTTAGACAGGAAATAAGAGGGGAACCAAAGCACAGAAAGAATAGCCTTAAGGAATCTTAATATAGATGTGCTCAAGTGGCAAATCCTAATAAAATTCATCCTAGAATGATTGAGGAATTAGGCACCACTGATTTGATGTATGTATGTATTTATTTATTTATTTATTTAATGTCTCAGGGGGTAAAAATAGCCAGTGAAATCAGTTTGTGTGTGTGTGGTTTTGTGTCTCTTTATTCTTTTGTTAAGAGAATTATTGAAGCTCTCAGTTTTGTTTCCAAATAAAGGTTCAGGAGTAAGTAGTTTGCAATTAATTTGTATCCAAAAATATGCAGAAGACAGATTGGAAAATAGCCAGTATGGTTTAACATGACCTATTCGTAAGAAGCCTCATCTGTTTCTCCTCTTAGAATGAAAAGCAAGATAAGTAAAAGGAAAACTTTAGGTACAATATAACTTGATTTTAATAAAGTCTTTTTCCCTTCATAAGCAAGGTAGGGAAATGTAATATCGATACTATCTCCATTAGATGCTGATATTATCAGCATCAAGTTGAAAAATTGTCTTTACAGAGTACTTATCTATAGTACCCTGCCAAGATGAAAAGGCATTAATGAGTTGGATGATCGAAGAGAACACACACTTACAAAAGTTACTGATGATACTAAGCTGAAAAGGGATTGGAAGTTTTGTGTTTTGTGTTATATAGTAGACCTCAAGGTAAATACTAACTATGCTGCTGAAAAAAAGTGTGGTTTTTTTCTGGAGGGTCATACTAGCATATTGTAGGAAAGAGGATATTGTCTAGTTTGCAGATCTTCTATATGTAGATGGTCCCCTCACATATGTCACCATTTTTTCCCTTTGAGAAGATGTAGACTGGAAATTCTTCTCTGTTGTTATTGTTTTCTCTTGTGGAATGAAAACCATATTTGTTTGTAATAAAGATCTTGTAGATTGAATAAAAGATTCTTAAGGTGATAAAACACTGGAACAGACTCCGTAGAGAAAGTGTGGAATCAGCTTTCTTGGTAGTTAAACATCTGTCAAGATATTCTTGAGCTTGCGTTCATGCTGAGTCAGGATTAGGTAGTCTCTTGTGGTCCATTCCACCTCTGTACAGTGCTCAGACTGCATGTTTTTGCTGCATGGAAGAGATTATCTAAAATAGTTAAATCACTAACTCGGTGAAGTGAAGGAGTGTGCTGCTACTTGCATTCTAAATGCAGTTTTAAGTTAGAGCAGTAAGGAATAAAGTTCATTTTTGACTTAATAAAATACGTTTTCATTTGGCTTCCCAAAAAGTATTTTGACAAATCATACTTCAAAATACCTTGAAGCTTCTACATCTATGTCTGTCTGTCTTCTAATCATTATGCTAGAAAAGCAGTGAATGTGATTGCAGTAGCACTGAGCCAGCAGAAACCCCACTTGATTACTCATCCACAGTGGAATAGCCCTGTGGAAAAAATAGCACCCTAGAGGTTACTTGGATTTGTGTATTTCTGCAGGCAAAGTTTACAGACCTGTAAATTTAAATGTAGAATTTTTGTGGGCAGAATGCATTGACAAATATGCCTGATGGTAATACATCTCATACTGATAGTCCCATAACAGGTCAATAATAATGCTTATATTGATAGCAGCAATGCAGGAGATGTTACTTGGTATTACAGCTAAAATCCATGTTATCCCGTTAATCATAATTACATTAATATTGGCAGGCTGTTGACAATACTCACATTACTATTGATAGATTTCTGTCAATAACATGTTTCCAAATAAAATATGTTCATTCATAATTTGTACAATGCTCAATAACAGCACTAACATATACCAGAAGAAATTCCTCTTTCCCTGGTGATATACAATAATTGTATTTTTTGTTGTTGTTGCACAGTGTACTGTACAAGTGGGATTGTTTATTTTTTTAGTAAAAAAAAAAACAGACAAACTATAGGTTATTTAAGAAAGAAATGTTCTGTGGTTTTGTTTTTTCTGGGAGGCAATTTTTAATTTTTTTCTTCGCAGCATCTGTGATGGTGTAAAATCAAGTGAAAACTTTTCAAATAGTAGTCTTTAGTGTTTGATCTTCAAGTGTATTTATATACCAAGTTAATCACACAGAGTTTATTAGGTATCTTCACCACTATTTGTGAAAACAGTACAAACAGAAAAAACACATTTCTGAAAGGATTTTGTATAGGGGAAGTAATTTTGAAAGGGAAAACTTTATTATCATTTGTTTGTTCTTTATCATTATAACTTGAAAAAAATGGACACCATAGATAAATAATATAATGAAAATTCCCTACTGTAGAAAAATAGAGAGAGATGAGAATTTAGGCTTCTTCTCTCAAATAAACAATTGCTATTATCCAGATCATTAGAAGATTTTCAGATATTTTGCATAGGAGAATACAAATTTCCCTTTTAATATTTGTATGTGGAAGTACCTACCTTATACATGCAATAAAACCTTAAACAACTAAGCATAGCATATAGCAGAACACTTGAGCCTGTGTGTAACAGTAGGCACACTGAAATGTGCTTACACATTAAAATCAAAGCTGTATGGATATAATCTTTAAGTAACTTGCGGGATCCAGTTAACAGCAGTGACCTATGGCAAATTGTCATTGTTCTTAGCAACAAAGAACTTCAGAACAATACTCAGTTTTATTGCTTAAATTGAGAATGCTTACCTAATGGTTCATTAAAAAGAAAGCTTTTCTTACATAGGAATATTATAAGCATGATTTAAAGTAAGTATTTTAAGTATTTTAAAGTACATCTTTATTATTAGTTGCTTATGTTTTTGTCTGATACTCTTCCTTTTCCATACAGTTTATATAGAAGTTACTTCAAAGTTCAATCAAACTTCTAGTTGGTAATTCAGGAAGACACATTAAATATGTCACAGTTGAACAGGATATGTGGTGCTGATTCTCATTTTGTTTTAAAAAGGAGACTCACTGGAATCTGCAAAATTTTAAAGATTAACAGTGTTTGGACTTGTTGGTTCAAAAGTGGTTCCCTTTTTCTGTATACAATGTTCCAGTCCACAATGACAGATTCACTGAAGTCATTTCCTTCAAATAAAGTTCTATAAAGGATCACAGGCTTGGAAAAAAAAATGTATTGTCATGAATCAGATACTACAATCAGGCATGCACAAATTTTTGGGAAGGTCCGGGGAAGATCATTATGAAATCTGGTCCATCCTCCTGTGCAAATTGGGGATAAATTCAGTGCTAGAACAGGTAGCTTAGGGCATCATTTGGTCAAGTTTTAAGAACCTCCAGGGATGGAGATTTCACAGTCCCTCTGCACAAACTGTTCCAGTTTCCTTATGTGCAACTGGAATTTCTCATGTAGCAACTTAAATGGTTGACTCTTTTTTTCACTGCATCTCACAGAAAGGTTTGACTTAATCTTCTCTGGAACCTTTAGGTAGTGGAAGGTTACTATTAGATCACTTCTTAGCTGCCCTATCTTCAAGTTGAACAATCTGAGTTCCTTCAAGTTCTTATATGTCAGGTGTTGTGGCTCCCTGATGTTATTAGTGGCTGGACTCTTCTCAGTTTTTTGATATTTCTTTCGTACTATTGATAGAAAAGAGGCAAAACTGGACATAGTATCGCAGGTGTAGACTCATCAATGCCAAATAGAGGGGAATAAGCACACCTTTCAGCCTGCTGGCTACATGCTTGCTGCCTACCAGAATCCCCAAGTCCTCTTATGCAAAGCATCTTTACAGTCAGTCAGCTCCCAGCCTATAGTGATCCATGGGCTATCTTTCGTATTTCATGACCCATCATAATCCTGTATATTTGACATGTTTTCGTTGAACTTTGGAAGGTTCCTGATGACCCCTTCCTCACTTGCTGAGGTTTCTTTAGACAATCTGGCTATACTGGGGAAGAAAAAAAAAATCTGCACAGATTTTGCCATCTTATATATTAGAAATCTACAACAGCAATTTCTCATAGCACCTGGGATAATGGAAGTATGACCAACTATAGTAGGAATGCTACAAAGAGTGTTTTATACTGGGTTTTAAAACTTCTGGTGCACTCTGTTTCAGCGAACAGTTATTTGTTTGGAGGATTGTGTTTTAGTATTCTTGGCATCATGAGCAACCATTCCTATATAGGATCCTACATGGCATCTTTTATTCAAAGCAGTCTTGTGTTATAGCAGGTTTTCCTCTTATAAATAAGGATTTGAAGTACCTTATTCTGTACTTTGTCCAGAAAGCTGTTGACCCTTGCTTGTCTGTTATGCAAAGAATCTAGTTTAGCAAGTGAAATATGTTGCGTGCTACCTGAAATATACCACTTCTCCTACATCACTTTGGTGTTTTTTATGTGGACAAAAGGAACCAAAAATCAGTTACCTCACAATTTTGCATTACTGCGGCATTATCCATATTTTGCTTCTACAATTTATTACATTTATTTTCGTAGTCGCAGAATTCCAGATACAATAACATTTAAACCAAGCAATTTTAAAAAATGCTTTTATTTTTCTCTGTAATGCTTGAACAAAAAGAGTATACATTTGTTGAAGTTGCTAGTATACGTTAATCATCTTGCCAGGAAATTTGTTATACGACAAGTAACACAATCCCGCATCTGTCAAAATGCTCTAGAAAATACATGCAGGCTTCAGTGATGTACTGTATGATAATTTGTCTGAATGCTAAGTATTTCTTTAATCTCCTATAATGATTCTTCTCTAAACTAAACAAATCACTGCCTTTATTTAGCAAATTTGATCATTCCCAACGTAATTTTAATCCATATCTTTCTGTATGCAATTTTTAAATTTGTTAGCTTTCTAAGATTTTACTTTCACCTGCAGCTACTGAAATATTCACATAGCAAATTTTTTTATCCACCCCACTGTTATCTTCTAGATTTTAGTTACTGTGTTCATTTTCTTCCTTTCTCCATGAAACACCATAGAGTTTTACAAGTCTTGTTTCTGATCTCCTATTTTAAGGTCCAACTGAATATTGAAATTATGCCCAGCATTTTTTTTTAAATTTATATAGTGAAATATTAAATATCTGGAGTTTTCTAAATGTCTGGAAAATGCTAAACACTTCTCTATAATCAAATACAAATGTTTCTGTTTGTGAAATATAGTGCAATATAACTTCTTTTGAGATGAAATTTTATATTATTAATGTAAAGCTTCCTGAAAGGACTTGCAGCACATTAATGGCGTATTAATATAGCATTCCGAAGAAGCTTTTTTGTTATTTCTTGTTTACTGCTGGTATATTACAACTTCGTTATCTTTAATAAGAATAATAATATGAAATACTCCATTATACTAAAATCTATTTATGTTTATTCCTAGAAAGTTTTTTTGTGAAGAAATGGCCTCCAGCACTGGAAATGAAAAGAGCGTGAATCCTGTGCTCAGAATAAGTCAACTTGATGCTCTTGAACTAAACAAAGCCCTGGAACAACTAGTGTGGTCCCAGTTTACCAGCTGTTTTCATGGATTTAAACCAGGAGTGTTGGCTCATTTCGAACCAGAAGTAAAAGCATTTTTATGGCTTATATTGTGGAGATTCACTATCTATTCCAAGAATGCAACTGTGGGACAGGCTATTCTGAATATTCAATACAAGAATAACTTATCTCAGACAGAGAAATACCAGCCTCTGAGCAAACACCAGAAGTTATGGTATCTTATTTTCACTGTTGGTGGAAGATGGTTGGAAGAACGATGTTATGATTTATTTAGCAATCGTCAACTGCAATCTTTCTGCAAAATTAAGGCTTGTATTAACTTTGGATCTGGACTACTTAAATTGTGTGGACTTCTAAATTTTCTGATTTTTCTTCAGAAAGGAACATTTGCAACACTAACAGAACGCATTCTAGGAATTAGGTCTGTTTTTTGCAAGCCACAAAGTGTTCGTCAGGTAGGATTTGAATACATGAACAGGGAGCTCTTATGGCATGGCTTTGCTGAATTTCTGATCTATCTGCTGCCACTTATTAACGTACAGAAACTAAAACTTAAAATTTCTTCTTGGTGTTTGCCTATTGCAGGTCTTTCCAGTAGTGAAAACACATTAGCAGCTCACTGCAAGGAATGTTCACTATGTGGAGAATGGCCTACCATGCCACATACCATAGGCTGTTCACATGTTTTTTGTTACTACTGTATTAAAAGTAACTATTTATCTGATACGTATTTTACATGTCCTAAATGTGGTTTAGAGGTACAGAGTCTTCAGCCACTGAAATATAAAATTGAAATGACAGAGCTGCATGCCTGATAGGGGGTTGATTTGTTTTTATACTATATGTGAAATACCATGTTGCAGAGATTAATGGAAAAATTCAGAAATTATTGTAAACAGACAGCTTAAAGATGGTTTTGGAGACTCTGTAAGTTGTTGTAATGTAGTTCTTTGCTGGTATTATTTTTTTACTGACTAATAGTGCCAACTTGCCTCTCTGAAGGAAAGACGAGGAGTTCACCAGCTCTTCTACTATATCAGACTACTTGATCCCAATTTGGTGCCCTGATGTTGTCAAGTCTTTCCATTTTAGATCCAGAGTCTGTCAGCCTGCAACTTCCTAACTGCATGTGTTATACTTCCTTCAAAGATGAAGATACCCAGTAAGCTTTTACCCATTCTGTGGATTTTCTCAACGTTTTTGTAAAAGCTTCTGCCATTACCAACTTAGCTAGTAGATGAATTTAGTGGGAAAGGTCATCCTTGTCACACTTAAAGAATAACAGAATAAAGAATAATTTGAATGTTTCAAATTTCAATTCCCAGTGGGATAACCACTGCAAAAAGGAAAGGTGTAAGTTGAATTGTCATCTCTGCAGATTATTAACGGTTTTCATCATATTCAGCCACACTCTACCTTGGAATTGCTCTCTTATCAATAGACCATAAACTTTACTTGATCCATCTGGCAGACAGACAGATACTCTGTAGCTAACATGTGCCTACAGGAGATATAACCACTTATTTTGTAAATACGGTGCACCTTCTAGACCTTCATGAGATGACTGATTTTCTCACTTAGCTATATATCTGTGATCTTCAGTGATGTATATATGACCACCTCCCACTTCTTTCCTATAAAGCTGAGGGATGCAGTTCATCATCCATTGGAATGTGGCAGCTCCCCAAGGTAACCCACATTCTTCTGAGTAAGAAACACTAGAGAAAACTGTTTACTCGCAAGATGCTGTCTTCAGGACTTGCCACATTTCTTTTTTTGGTGTGGTCAAGGCAGGTGCCCAACCTTACTAACACCTCGCTACCACACAGAAAAAAGATCAAACACAGTTATGTTCATGTAGACATATTAAAAAAAAAATAGGTAACTCGTCCTGGTTTTTATTATTACTCTTTGCTTTTTCTGTTGGCTTTACAATGTTTTTATTATTCCTTGTCTTAGCACTTTATCCACTTGTTCTCTGACCTGGTTTTATAAGGGGTTTGTTCGGGGTTTGTTTGTTTGTTTCAAAATTGCAGTCCATTTCAACAGAGAGTCTTACCCAGAAGTGTCTCATTAACACAAAAATACCTTGCATCCTTTTTTGGCTCTTAAATTCTGGAACACCTACCCAGTTGAGTAAATCATTTTGATGGTTGTGTTCTTGATTGGCTATCATCAATAGTCAGTCCCAAAAATAGTATGGTAACAACTGATCCAATATCTTTGATGTACTTTTATGAAATGGTTTATTACATTCTTCAGTGTCTGATTAAAACAACCCACCAGCCTATTTGTTTGAAGATCTTAAATTCCAGGTTTTGATCTTTAGTGACACACAACACTTTCATCTGATGCAATTAAATATAGTTAGTGGGTTTGTAAGTATCTTTGGGCAGCCCAAAACTTCATTAATTCTGATGCTGTTCTGTGAGTCGACAGAGACTTCAGACCAACTGCTTCCAGATATGTGCTGCGAGATATTATTTACCATCAAATGTGTATATCAGCAGCCTGCCAAATTTCTGTTATTTGCAGTTGCAATTTGAACCAGCAGGTACAAATCTGTCTTTATTATAAGTATCAAAACTGTCAAGTCTGTTGGAGAATATCCTGGAGTCGCTTGCTGGTGCTGAAGTGATTCTGTATGAATTGTCCTTCCACTTCACTTAACAGCTGTTCCCAAATAAATATATTAGCAACCCGAACTCTGAGGTGGTCCAATGCCTCCAGAAAGGATCATCGGCATTCCTGCTACCTCTCTCTTTAACTGTCTTAATTCATGAAGATTTGTACACATCTAATGTTCGTGTTTTATAAACGGGGCAGACGTTTGTTTCTTGGGGACTTTTCATTCCTTCTAAAGTCACAGTGCAGTACTGTGTCAAAAGAGCATGGATTTTTTTTCATGTCGGGTGTCATGTTCTTCTTATGTAGGAGTTAACTTCTTTCCTATTTAGAAATGTTTCTTTTCCCTGAGTATTTAAATAATGTTATCTTCCTTTTTCATTGCACCTCCCTCTGTCCTGCTGTTTGATTTACCTAAGCTGCGTGAATTTGCTGAGGTTTGTTTTATCTCGTGCAGCTCCATGCAGGTGAAATCCTACCAAAATGTATGCTCTGTTTTTCATCCATGCTAAAACCTGTTTCCAGAAGTTTTGTACCTCTACTGTACAGCTATTTTCTGCTGGCAGTGCTGTATTGCACTTGGCTTCCCTGTTTTTCTTCTGGAGTTCAGCTTTTGATACTTATGATGGCTTATTATACTAAAGCATTGGCTTACTGCTGTAGTATGTCATCGTCAGTATGTTAGGTTTGTAGCTGGTAGCACTGACCAAATTTGTGTAGTCTTTGTCTTATGGCATAAATAAGCAGTTTCTATTACCTTAAGATCCTACATCCTAAGGTGTGGCTTTAATTCTTTTATTTTTCATGCCAGTAAGCAGGTACCATGCATCTCACAGAAACAGAAAATTTGGGAAGAGAGTGGTTCCTTTTGGCAGATACAGAATTTTTTTTTTTTAATCTACCATGTGTTGAAACCTTCACTTAGTTGTAGTCACAACTAATATTGAAACCAAGATTTCAACTTGCGTATTGAAAAACTACTTGCTACCACATTAGCTTTGGAGGACTCTAAAGTCAATACTCAACAGCTTCCTTATAGCACTGTAAAATTAAAAATATACTTTTTTATATCGTAATTCTGGTTTGTTATGTCTTGTGATACATAAGATGCAGAAAAGTCTTACTTGAAGATATTACAGAAAAAAATAGATAATTCGTAGATTAATCAAAGGATAATTAATTTTGCATACTAGTTGCATTGATAATTTGTCCACATAAGCATTCTATTTTCAGGTTAAAATTCAACTGTAACAAAGGACTAAGACACATCTGGTGATGCTTCCTGCAGTAGAGGGAATAAAATTTGGGTTTGAATGTTGATCTTATCAGTCATTTTCTCTAAACAAAAAGTTTTTGGTGTTCAGCTACCCTGAGAATATACTTCTGAGCAGTCATATGTGCATCAGTGAAAAGGATAAATGCCTAGAATTTAAGAAAGCTAAAGGACCAGAAGTCTTATTCGATCTTGGATAAGAGTTACAACCCTGTATTAACATATTTATTTGTGCTCTGTTTTGTGTCTTTGTGTGCTACATGAACATTTTCATTGTCTCAGGAATCAAAAAATGAAGCCATAACTGAAACAGGCTAATTATATTAATAAACATACTAGAAAACTTGTCATTTGAATTAAAATTACTGGTTTTCACGAGGTGTGATTTTGGAGGCATTCAGATTGAAGGAGTCAGAGAATGCTGATTCCTTGCTTTTACAAACCACCATGACTTCATCTACGCTATGTGCTTTAAGAGAGGTCTTGTGAAAGACTTAAAAGCAGGAATTTCAGTATTCTGTAAAAGAAATGTCGGGGATAGTATCTGATTTTTGCATTACCTGGAAATATTTCTTTATTTTTCCATAAGTGTGAGATGTGATGGGCGAGAATGATCTGGGCAAAGTGGTGAAGATGTTAAGAAAGATGAAAGAAATTTTTTTTTTTCTAAATACAGTTCAATGAGCGTGCTTATTTAAATGTATTACTACAATGGTTATCTGGGATGTACTGAACTTATGAAAACCAAGTTGACAAATAAAATATACTTATTAACAGGAGGTTCTGAAGTTTTGTCTTTTTCTCAAGAGACTATTTATTTATTGGAAGGCTAGTCATGCTTATTCAATGGTTTGGCTGTCAGGTGATTTCATATTACAGTATGCATGGGACTAAAATTCAAAGTGGGAAACTAGTTTATAGTTACAGTTCACTATAAAAATTTCTTCAATTTTTGGTTCCAAAGTAAATTATCTTTTTAATAATTCTGCTTATGAGCAGACTAGTCATAGCAATAAATTGTCAGCTGTTACACTTTGCAAAAATATGGTAGCCTGGACTACTGCAAGTCACAGTGTGTGCAACCAAAACACGAGGGAGCAGTTTCAAAAAGGTGCTTCATACCTTTTGAATGTCAACCTGTTGTGCATTCCCAGGAGAAATATTTGTAGAGTTGTTCAAGTAGATTACAACTGCCTGCTTTCACCCTCCCAAGAGAGTTTTCCATGTTGTCACCATCAAACTATCGACCAAAATTGCTGCTGCAGTCTTAATAGTTTTCACCATTCCAGGGGAGTCCACTTCCAAGGCAGGATCTGACGTGAGCATGGCAAGGTGGCCAAATAGATTGCACTCAAGCAAAAGCCATTTGTGGGGGAGATCCCTCTCAGGCTGGGACCAGATGACTACACAAACACATACAGAGATACTTGTAGGGCATCTGTGAAGGCTAAGCAATATCTTTTCCATTCTGTTGAGCACACCTAGGGTTTTGTACCTCCGCTCACACTGTCTGTTCACTGTGTGCATATTACAGACCCATTTCAGATAGGGGCTTTTGGCAAATTTGTGCAACAACAAGTACAGGTAGTTCTAGAACTTGCAGACAGTTTTTATAAGCACAAAATCCCTCTGATCCTGAGTCTACTTAGAGAACAGACTGGTGCAAAGTACAGTCAAGTTGGCCAGGGTGATGCCTTACATCTCAAAGGAATCGGTCTGCTTTCAGGGAGATATTTCAAGGATATTTCAGGGAACAAAAGTTTGTCAGTCTGGTAACCACTGGTAATGTTTGGAGGAGCTGTAATGGAGAACTAATCATAGCATGTTGGAGTAGCCCAGGAGAGGGAGAGACTGACTCTCCTGCTGTTCTCTGTATTCATTACAACCCTCTGTCTAACCTCTGACTGTAGAGCTGCCAAGTTTGATTAAACTGACCAAAGTGTCCTACAATGTCCCCTAGTCTTTAGACACTTGCCAATAGCTGGCGTGCCATGCTGTTTAGAGATCTTGCCTAACTAGTCTTTCAGGAGACAGTCTTCCAAGGAAGCAGCCTGTGCTTGGATCTCCAAGTGGTTTGTACATTTGGGAAGGATACCTCTGGTGCAATAACTGCGTCAAGGATCTTCCTCGGAGATATATTGTCTTCATGGAAACAAAAGTCACGGCTTTATAGGTTCAGTAGAAGTCTTCAGGTTAAGATACCTGATTTCCTAACAAGATAGCCTGCCTTCTGCAGTTAGTTCTCATGTTGTTTGGGGCCTAACGACAGGGTGAGGAAAGGATTAGGTTTCTTTGCCGAGAGGCAGGGCAATCACTGGGGCTGGGTGACTGGTAGGGAGCCTCTTGCAACAGGCAAAGACAGTAAGTAGTGCTTGGCGTGGTATTGACTCATGTTGGAATCTGTATTGGCACTAAAGGCTTGAAAAGAGTTTTGAAACTTACTCTGCCTTAAATCAGGTCTACTGCCTGTTACATGATTACTCTGAAGGAATCCTCTCTTATATGCAGTCTTGATGTGAGGTCTTCAGTCGTGGTTGTGCGTGGTGCAGTAAGGTACAACAATGGGCTTGGCATTCTGAATGCTGACACCCAGTTTGTCACTGGTGATCTCCATCTTACTCTCAGATGCATTAAACCACAACAGGAGCTAAACATCTGACTGAACATACTACGTGAGAGCCAGTTATCTGTGTAGAGATGCATGGCTCGTGACTAGGCATAAGAAGCAGTGTTCACAATGCAGACTCAGAGGCTAATTAAGCTTTTTTGAAAATAAGTTTGCATTGATGGAGAGAAGTCTTAATTCTGTTTGTGCTTAAGTAGGTAAGTTTCTCATATGAGTGACTACCATAGCCGGTTATAATATCCATAAAACTGTCTCTTTAATTAGCAAAAGCCTGTATGATGTGAGCACAGTATTCATTGATCTCTCCGAACTCCAGCCCCCTTTGATGTAGGCTCCTACCAAAGATTGTGGATCCCATGGATTGCCCCACAGAATAAAGTCACGTAGTTTAAAGATAGATTCGGAGAGCAAATGATTACCATCACTTCAGGGTGGTTTTCACAACAGGCTCTAACATCTCTATGACTGGTACACTCTCAGTAATAATGATGCATCCCTGATTTGTTCCATATTAACCCAGCGGATCAGAATAGAACCAGACTAGGGGCAGTGAGTGGTGCTGGACATGGGAATCAGAGCTCTCGAGGATCATGGCTTCAGAGTAAGCAGTGTGAGGATTTTGAAGAGGGCCTTTTCCATGCGAAAGCTTTGCAGTTGCTGTTGTTCATTCCATATACAGAGGACAAAACGGTCCCATGTGGTGGATAGTATTTCTTCTCCAAAAGCAATGTTTGAATGGTCAGAGCATGCTGCAAATGCAAGCATTGAGATGGTCAATTCACCAAGCGGCACAGTTTCTGTGACATGTATTGTGGAAAACAGGGTAACAGCTAAGTCGTGTTTGGCCAGCTGTCTCCAGGTTTAAGCAAACCTGGCCACTGCAGAAGGTATAGATGGACCAGCAGCATGCCTTCTCAGTTACATCCTTTCCACAATCCCTGGGACTGATAGTAGCAACAGTAGCACCATGTAACAGTTTCAAAAGTGGTAAATGTTTCGCAAGGCATAAAGGAATGCAGGTTGCTTGTGTCGTTGCTTAGTGCCACAAAAACTCATCATCGTAAAAATATATGTATAAATTGATTCAAGAAAGACTGGTACACTAGCAGTGCTTGCAGAACCAATGTAGATGTCAGGACAAGGAGATAACAAGTATGAAGAAAATAGCACCTGAAGTTTTTCACATACACAGCAAAACAGCTTTTGCTAAAAAAAAAAAAAACAAAAAAACAAAAAAAACCAAAAAAACCCCAAAAAACGCAAAATGCATTAGTCATTAAAAAACATATACCTGTACATTTCCAATCACCTACAGCTATTCCTGGAAATATTTGGCAGGATCCAAAAGGAAATCGCATTCAAGCAGTGACATATTTTGCAGAAATATCTCAAGATACTGAAAAAAATGAAAATATCATAGCAATCAAACTCAACTCTTGTTCCCATCCCCCAATGTAAGAATAAAACAATTATTTCAGTTAAATTCTCAAAACCAGCTCCACTAATTAATTTGCAGACATACAACTCTCTTAAGACATATTTGATTGTGAAAAGTTATTTTTCACATTCAAATGGTCAGTTCTTACGCCCGAGCTACCAGTTTAACTCTTGCTTAGAAGAGATTGTTGGTGAAGGTGCATGCAAGGAAGAACAGGTACTTGGTTGTCCATGATTACAGAGGGACATTGCTTGCTTTTTGAGGAATGGCTTATGAGCATGATTTTCTCCTATACTATGTTTCAGAACTACTTTTTGAAGCACAAGACATTTTTTGATAAAAGTATTCATTTTACTTCAAGATATCTTAGCAAAGGAACCAGTGTTAATATTATCCCTGTTATTTTTTTCCCTTGTAAGACCTTAGAGAATGGACGGAAATTTTAATTCTATTATCGAAGTAAAAGCCCTTTTTTGGCATTTTGTAAGCAGATGATATTCTGGTAGTGACTGTCTTTTCAGTAATGCGTTGATCTAAATTCTGAATCCTATTATTTTACATCTACAGCAACTGAAAGTATATTTTTTATAAACAGCAAACTTCACCTCATAAAAATTCATTACATAAGGGCATAAACAAGTACTTTTCCTTCCAGTCATTGGCAGTAAGTGATTCATCAGTTTTCCACAGAAAACCAATTTCGTTGCAGATGTTCTGTAATTTCCAGACTCCCTGAATTGTAGAATCATATCATCCAATCCCAGTGCAAGGAATGTAGGATTTTTTTTAAAAAGGGGGGAAAAAAAGACTGTGCTTAGTCTTTTTAATAGGATTGAATATCATTTGCTGTCTCATCAGTTTTGTGAAATAACCATAAAGTAATCAGCTTGCCATTCTTTCCTTTCCTGTACAGGCTATCAACTTACTCACAATGCTGATTCCATAGCAAGTGCATAAGCGAGTAACTTTCAGGAAAGAAAAATCTTCCTTTGAGGTTAAACAAAATGTAACTAGTTTACATAGTTGTCTCTCCTTCATTCTTTCTTTTCTCCTTCCTCCTCTCCTCATCTCTTCTCTTCTCTTCTCTTCTCTTCTCTCTTCTCTTCTCTTTTCTCTCCTCTCCTCTCCTCTCCTCTTCTTCCCTTCCCTTCCCTTCCCTTTCCTTCCCTTCCCTTCCCTTCCCTTCCCTTCCCTTCCCTTCCCTTCCCTTCCCTTCCCTTCCCTTCCCTTCCCTTCCCTTCCCTTCCCTTCCCTTCCCTTCCCTTGCCTTGCCTTGCCTTGCCTTGCCTTGCCTTGCCTTCCCTTCCTTTTCCTTCCCTTCCCTTCCCTTCCCTTCCCTTCCCTCCCCTCCCCTCCCCTCCCCTCTTCTCCCTTCTTCCCTTCTTCCCTTCTTTCCTAATACATCAAAATATAGAAATTTCCCATAGTTTTAGCCACTAATTTTCATTGTCTAAAAGACTTGCCTTTAAAAAAAAAGAAAATAAATTAAGGTTTACTTTTATAAGAACCAATAATTAGCTATTAATTTAGTTCTGTTTTTTCCCAGTGAGCCACAAATAAAGGATGGGCCTAAAAGCTACTTTTCGTAAGTGTATGCAGTTTTGTTTAATTCTATTCTGTATAGCATATGCAACACCTCCATTATATTTCCATTGCTTTAACTTATGTAGATACCAAATTCAATTCTGATAGCTGAAGGAGGGAAAGGAGACAAAGGAAAGTACATATTCAGGTGAAAATGAAAAGCGATGGAGAAAGTTTGAAGCAGAGGAACCAGAACTGTAGCTGGCAAGCCAGCAGGAACCAGAAACAAGAATTATTTTCCAGTAGGAAGAATGAATTACATTGATAACTCCAAAAGGGGGTTGAATTTAGCCCTCAGAGAAGAAACTGATAGTAGCAAAATGCATAGATTAAGTCAGCAAGTAAATGTTGACTTATACGGCTTTAAGTCTGGCTGTAAGTGTTCCATTTCCCATTTTGTTTTCTCCACCACTATTCTTAACATAGCATGATGAGAGAACATTTCTCCAAACTCGTGTGAATCACTGAACTAAGAGCAAGATCCATCTTGTATCTGTATCCACAAAAATAGTACATAATTTGATGCTGAAAAATTGGTGAAAGTCCTAAAGGAGCAAACATTGCACAAAGACTGAGAAAACAGCAAAATCTAGATCCAACTGAGTTTTGTTGACCTGCTCAGATTCAGGATTTCACCAGATTTAACAGTTAGACTATGCCTATACTAGAAAACCAAACCTACCAGGACCTGGTTTGGTTTTCTATGTTAGTAATCTCACTACCCATCAGAACGTGAAGACTTTGAATGCTTGGGCTCAGCTGAGTATAATATATTTACATGTATAGCTAGAAACAAGAGATTTAATTTTAATTCCTAAGTCATTTCAGATATATTTCCCATGGTGAGCATGTCCCATGTATTGCAACTCTCCTCACAGATTATGCAGTGTAACTGATCTCAGTAATAGGTAAAAACAAGACAGAGGATGCATGCTGCCTTCTTATACTAACCTCCACAGAAAATAGACATCAGTAGAAGTTAGGGAGCATCGGCTCCAACTTTGACATCACTGATTCTGCGGAAGGATCTGTGAGTACCTCCAGAGCATTCTCTGCTTCTCTATTGCTTCTCCAGTTCACTTCTTGCCAGGGCAGAATCCCTGTATGTTTTCCCTCCTGTGACTGCTACAATAAGCAAAAGAGCTCAAACTGCTGGTGTCCATGTTTCAAAGTTAAAATCCATGATATGTGAAGAACATTGCTAGAGAGATCATCTCTCCGTGCCCACTGAAATTCTTGCTGTGCAAGGACACTGAGGCAAAGCCTAGCCTGGGTTTAAGCATGACCATCTCCTAAGCTCTTTCTTTCCAACCTTATTTCTGGCTCCAAACCACACAGGATGAGGATGTTGACTGTGTGTGAACAAGAAAAAGCTGAATTTGGCATGCTTCCTAGAGGTCAGTGCACTTGAGCTACCTGTACTTGTTCTTTGCCAGTTATAAAAACAAAAACTTGAGCCTATGTTAAAGCCCTGAGCATATCCAGTCTCTTAACCCTTCAGAGAGCTGCGGAATTTATCCTGTATGTTTATATTTAACTGTGTTGTAAACAATATGGATAAGTAACAAATCTAAATTCAGGAACAGACTCAGATACTTAAATTGATAGCTTCAGTATGCATAGAAACGATGAACACTGATGATGTTGTCAGTCCTGCTTTCCTTGTGTACCCATGAAGATGGAGATATGGAGGAGGTGCCAACCAACACAAAGGAATCTATTCAGTCCTAAATTCAGATGTGGTGAAGAATGAGAAATTGCACCCTGATAGTAAGGAAGAATGGATTTCTTCATATATAAGTATACACAAATATAAATGTTTATATATAAGTTTATATTGTTTATTAACTATTCTTTTTAGGATCTACTGTTGTAGCATTATAAACTTTCTTCTGAAAGCAGTGCAGCTGTCACCCAGTGTGTGAAAGATTGTAAGATCAGCCACCTAAGGAGAAGAGTTTACACAGTTTTGTGAGAATAAGCTGCAACAAGACATAAAAATTTGGTCTGGGAGAAAAAAGCTATAGACATATGGACAGAAATAAAAAGAAGAGGAAGTAATTTCAGAGAAAAGCTTAAGAAGGACTTGAAAAAGGAGAAGGCACTTGGCAACTGGGGACAAGAAAATTTACCTCATGCAGCCTGGTGGAGTTGAGGAGAGCAGCACATAAGGTGAAGAAAAGTTGATTCTTACTGAGGTATTGAAAAATCCTATTCAATTAAGTTTTTCGTTCAAGATGCCTTGCTGGAGCTTTCTGTCTGAAAAACAATCAGCCTGCTAACTGCAGGCTCCAAGTGAGTATGTGGGAAAAGATTTTTCTTTTTGTGATATAGATTATGCTGACATGTAGAATGGAAGCTTAATACTATACTTTATCATTAGTCCAATGAAATTACAGATATCAACTCCTTTAATAAATTAAAGATATACCACATGGAGAAAAGGATTAAACCACGTACAGAATTAAGGCTATCTTCATTCTTTTCTGGTCTTAGACTCATTGAAATAAAAAGGGCCGGTTTGAGAAAGTTGCTAGGAGACCATAATCACAAGTGTCAGAATAATACATTTTTATTTAAAATAGGAAATGTTGATTAATGAACATACTTAACAGAAAATGAGTAAAGGTATTGAAAGCATCTATGTTCTATCAAATTTCAGGTGAAACATTTAATTTATATGTTGAAAGCCAATGAGAATTGAAAGTTTTCAAGGTAAAGCCAACCAACATACACAGTTAGAACTGAAGAACACAGTAGTTTCCTAAGTACTTGACTAGAAGCCCCTGGATACTGAGAAGCATGAGAAAATGTTTCCAGTGTCCAAGTCCAATCAGACTAAAAACAAAGAATAAAAAAGGAAATGATTTAGCTATCAGTCTCAGGTGGACATGTTGTTGAAACTAAAGTAAAATGAGCCAATTTCTTTGGAAGTAATGAATTGATTTAAAGGTGAGATACTGGAGAAGATGTTGTGTATATAGCACATTAAAATTAGAGAAAACTAAGCAATAAATTAAATTTGTGGTAAAGAAACTTCAGCCTACATGAAAAGTTAACTTATTAAACCCTCAACAGAAAGGTCCTAAGATTTATTAAATCAGATTCTCCAACACTGTCTACAACAATAGCCACTTTTATTTAATTTTTGTCATGGCAATTTAAACAGGTGTTATGCTCTGAAAACACTAGCACAATATTTGGTGTGCAAGATTTATGATTCTTATGTTCTGGGAACCAGGAGTCCAAGAATGTTACATAGCTATTAGTAGGAACCTGAAACTACAAGACATTGACTCTCCTTTCTCACATTTATATATAAGTGGTGATGTACAATACACAGCTCACTGTGATGACCACCTCGGCTTCATGCGCTTAGCATGGATTGTGTTCTTATTGATTCATGCCAGTGTCTTGGCAAGGAAACAAGTCAACAAGACTGTCCATCCAAAACAAGTGAAACAATTTAAATGCTATGAAAAAAATGCTTCCTATATTCTAATAGACACCTGCAAAAGACAGAAAAGGAGATACTGGTCCAGTGTCTGGCTGCTGATCACTCCTCCTACTAGTAACAACAAAAGCTTATCCTAGCTACAAATCTTGCTAAGTCTTCTAGGGAAAAAAACATCTGTTATCACAGAACACAAATCACAAACTGGTCTTGAAATAATGGTAGTTTGACATACACCGATAATTCCATTTTTAATGTGGAATCATCATAAAAGCATAATCTATTTCTGTAGTGGTTTTCCTTGATAAATGATAAAGCCAGGTATTTCTTTTTACCAAGCCATCAGTTAGCTAACTGTAACTTAAATATTTCTAATAAAGTATTATATGCATAGGTTTATTTCTACATACATCACACATAATTTCCAATAAGAAGGTGTGGTTGCATGCAATCAGAAAACAGCCATGCCTGAAGCAATTACAGTGCAGGAAAAATACATTGTTGGTGATGTTAGCTGAAATGACAGCTACTTACACAGAGAAAGCACAACCTGAAATAGTGCTTCACTTAAAAGCAAAATAGATTAATGTTGTTTTAATAGTTGGCTCAAATTTGTAAAATCTTATAAGAAGCACAATGTACAACTGATAGTTTCTCACTATACAGTAAAATAATGAAATTTGGAAAAATGTTTTGGTAACTTGTAATTGAGAACAGCAAGTGTGCCTTCTGTGTAAGAAAAAGACTGAGATAGCACTAATTTGGAAATAATTTGCACTTCCAAATGTTATAGTTACTTCCATTAACGGTTCCAACAACCTTTTTATTTTAGATCTGAAGAAAGCTTTCCTGGCAAATTGGAAAGGACTGGCACTACAGATTCCTTTCTTGAATGGTGCCTTTATCACCTACCTAAAAGAAAAGTGAATAAGGGCAATTTCAAAGTAGATGTAGCATCCCTTCTATGCATCAATTTTTTTTGGACAAAACTTAGAAATTTGCACATTTATCCACAAATTTTGTTTATTCTTACCATCTGTACCACCAGAAGAGCAAAAACCATACCCAATAGCTCATCTAAACTGTTTCCAGTGACAACTGATAATTGTCCATTTATTTTTTTTGCTCCGGTGCTCCAAATCCTTTTACACAGGCTAGTAATTCAAGGAAGATGAGCAAGACTGGAGAACAGAGAGACTGGCATATTCAATCTCCATTTTTATGCAGTTGACAATATTCTCGATAAGAACAATTTTAAAATTCCTCTTTCATGAAGCATTTTGTCCATGTTGTTATTTTCCCTCTACAATAGCCAAATGCAGGTATTAGATAAGCTTTTAAATGTTACACAGAAGTTCTGTAAGGATCTACTTTTGAATTAATGAAGACAATAGGAAAGGTTCGAGTAGCGACAGAAGAAAAGTTGAGACATATTTAACTATTTTTTGTGTTCTTACTATTATCTGTTACTATGTTATGAACATTTAATTTATGGTCAAGTACATTTGTAATGTGTTAGGACATTTTCTATTTTCAAGACTATTTTTAAGTCTTTTCTTTCATAGACAACTAAATCAATGAAATAGTACTGAGAGAAAAAAATAATTCAGAATCTAAGAAAGCTGTGGGGGGGGAAAGTTTCATTCTCTTGTTTTTTTGCTCTAAAAAATGCAACAGTGATAGATGCCCAGGATCTTTCCCGCTCTCTTATTCTGCAAAAAAGAAAATTGCGTATAGAACATTTTCCAGGTTTTCCTAAAAATTTGATCTATCATAATAATCACGATCTACATGTCAAGGTAAAGTGTATTTTAACAATTTCCCCATTGCCCCCATCGTCCACACCAGTGTCCCTCTCACCAACTCACTTTGGTTTTCTTCTGTTGGAAACGAAACAGTGGTAAGATGGAGTGCTCAGGTTCAATTCCAACACCAAATCAAAACATCATTTGAGCTTTCAAAGGGATTTGGGAAGTACCCCTGAACCTCACAACACAGTTGTAAGCTATAGTTATGAGCCTGCCTTAGCGCCTTAGCTTTACTGAGTGGATTGTCTGATGCTGTCAGATATCAGACAATTTTCCAGCACTGGAGGAGGAAAAATATATTCATTCCTTCCTCCTCTGCCTGAAACTCAGCATCTAAGCCCCAAACGACAGGATTGTTTTATTCGCAAATCCCAGATAAATTCTCCAAGACTATAAGTGGCACTTTCTCATGTACTACTATTGTTTAGGAAAGAAAACCAATGAAACTTACACACTCATTAAATTTCTAAATGAAACTGCAAAGCAATAGTGAAGGAGGAGGAACTGTAAGGCTCAGTTTGTGCCTATCAGTATTACAAATAAATGCTTTACACAGAAAAAAAAATATGGAAGGGCCTGAGTGGCTATAATCCACCTTTTTAAAGAAAATTTATATCCCATCATATGTTACATATAGCGTGTCTAACCAACAATGTAATTTTATTAAAGAGTAGTCTTGCTTTTTATGTTTGCTTTTTGTTTTGTTTTGTTTTGTTTTCAAGTCTAGCTAGAGCCTTCTCAAAAATGCATTATAGATTCTTAGTTTGGAGAAATAAAAGACTTTCTAAAGCGGAATTATTTTCAAAAGGTGTCAAACATCAGGAGTCTGAAAAATCCCTCATAGCAGGGGACTCAAAGCAAGACACATGGATCCTGTGGTCACTTTTGAAAATCTTGGCAATGTAATTTTAAAATTTTAATCTAATTTCCTGTGCTTATTTATAGAACAGTGCAAGCTAAGCCCTTTGTTGAACTGTAGCCATCCTGTGAGTTTATGTTATCAGTTATAAAAATGTATGCTGCCCCAATTTCACAAGTCCTTAATTGCTCATCTCCTCCCACAGAAACCATTAGCAAGGGATATATGATACGTATTTCTTAAAATATAACATTGAATGCAAAGCAAAGTGTCAGGCTATTCAGAAGCTATGCATATTTTGGTGACTCAGAACAATGCACAGCAGCATAAGGAGATTAATAAAACTGAGAGTTCATATTCATTCCCTGTTCCAATTGGTCTTACTTAAATGCTGGGCTGTCCTAAGGTTAAAAATAAGCCCTTCTAGTTTTAAGCTTTTAAATTGTAGCTTTAATCCTTTGTCTCATTTAAATGTGATAGACTACATTCAAAGCATATGGATTATAAATATTCATTAATATTTTATTTATTTGGTTAAATGTCACCCATTGCAAACCAGAGAGGTTAGCAAAATGCAACTTTCCACTGATTATTGAAATATATTTTCTGCATGACCACAAAAAATGTTGTTTAAGTTTAATATTTGAACTCAGTATTTCCTCACAGAAAAGTACTCTGGTAGAAAGCATTATTAAGGAGTCCATCAGACTGTGAGTTATATTGCATTTGGTGCAGAAAAACAAACACATTGCATATATTTAAGGAAGGGAGAAATGTGATCTGGATAATTACAGGCACAGTAATCTGGCCTCCTGAATATTTTAGAGCAAATTTGGATCAAAGTATATTTAATTATATAAACTGGAAGTGAAATAAAATTCTAGGTAGTTTCAGCAAAGGTAGATCATGCCAGGGTAATGCTGGACCTTTTTTGGTTAAAGTAATAGGTTTTCTAGGCGAAGAAAATCTAGTAGCTAAAATATATCTGGACATCAGATTTACTACAAAATAATTCCCATAGGAAAATATTTATTAAGTTAATGAAGATACACTAGCACAAGAATTGTAAGATGGGTAGGAGAAAGAGTGCAGGTGATACTATTAGGGGAAACTGTTAGTATGAAAAGTAAAATAGTTTACAATGACACTAAATTGGGATTAGTACAAAAGAGGTCCAGACTATTAGACAGAAAAAAATGGAGAAGTGAACATTGGAGTAGAAAGGATGACATACAACAGTAGGAAGTGTGAGGTTTAGGACTAATAGCAAGACTTTGGTGCTTACAGAGTGGAAATAATAGGAGAAAAAAGATAATGCTTGGTACTATTACCCAGTCACATAAAATGTCTAAACCATCATGTAAAGAGGCTACCAAAATAACAAATATCATCTGAGATTGTGGCAAGTAAGTCATTTGCAGTAGAGACAGGAAAGCAGTAATACTACTATAGAAGACACAGGCGAGATCTCACGTGGAGTACTATTTAAAGTTGCTGACATCTGTTTACTAGAAAGATGTATAGAAATGAAAAGAAGCATGAAGAATTGGACTTGAAATATCCACCTACAGACAACAGAGAGTATGTTTAGTTGCATGTATTATGTGCCTAATAGTTCACTTGCCTTAGCTCATGTGCTGAGTTTATAGTCTTGTAATTGTGTTAGAGAAGTACTTGGTTTGAGCTGATATAGTCTACCTCTGACGTGCTTGGTCTTTTAGGATACCTTACCTAAGAAAAAAAATTTAGGTGTAGACAGAAAATGTGGTTCTCACAAAGGTGGTCTTTAGTCTGGAAGGCTAATATTTCTTTTCCCTGCAGTCTTGCGACAGTTTGTGAAAAAAGTTTTCTCCAAGGAATGATTCAGTACACATAAAATTAAGTTACTACTCCAAACTGATTGAAGTTGATGAAGTTGATGTGTCTGTGTAGTCATTTTTCTTTTGCAGAATTCAGACAATTGTATGCTTAATATAAATAACTATGAGAACTTAGAAGAAGAGAAAATTGCACTTCTCAGTGGAAGATTCTAGTATATTTTACTGCCCACCTACTTGAGGAATGCAAGGACCAAAGACATAGAGATAGCTAGGTTTTTCAGAAGATGAAGTGTATCAATTTGTTCTATCAGTGCACTCATTTGCAGTAAACCTTTGACCTGATTCATGGGTGGACTGCATGAAATGTGAGTTGTTGGAATCAGGGGAATGGATTTCTTCCAGAAGAGGGAAGATGGGTTGGTCTACCACTGTAACCTACACCAAAGTGGAAAATATCAAGATGCATTTAGAAGTTGAGACAGATTCAGATCAACCATGCTAACCTATGTCTCTGTCTTCTAAAGATCAGGAGGTGCATCTAAGTGAAGCTCAACCAGAATTTTGAATTTGATAATGAAAAATATTTTTAAAAAATTTAAAAATTATATGTAATTAATTAGATAGAATAATATAGTATTGAATTGAAAATGTGTATTTATTCATCGAATCTATCATTCTATCTTCCATAAATATTTAGAAAATAATTTATGTTGCAGGCTTCATCAGTGGAATTTCTGTTAAACACGGTCTAGCAGTCCCAGCAAATATCTGAGATCACTACTTCGAAGTGTTTTATTTTAGAGCATGCTTTTATTAGGAAATATATAAAAAACAAATAATCCTCAGGCCGAAACTTTTTATACTCTTGAGCTTTTTCTCCCATGAATCCATGAGAGATATGCCTTGACAGCTCCTATTAACACAAGTGGGAGTTGCAAGCCAATCCCCTATGCATTATTTGAAGAACTTATCTCAAAGCATTGCCCAAAGCAAATTTTTATGATAGCTTGGCACCTCTGGGAACAGGGATTTACAATGACAACAACTGAAAAAGACCCTAATCTATAGTTTAGTGATAGGAATAAGAGTACTGTTATAGGTTTTCAGTTATTATGTCGCTGAACTGGAACTCCAAATTGTTTCCTTCTTGAAGAAATATTTGAAGTAGTTTTATTGAAATAACTATTATAATGCTTTAAATCTTCTAAAGTATTTTAACATTATCTCAGATTTCAACCTTTTTTTTTCCCATTCCTCAGGCAAATCTTACAATATGTAAAAACATGCATTATTAACAGAACCTATATAAAACCCGTGAAAACCGTCATGTAAAGCAACAAACACTCTTGTAGGTATACCTTTACAGTAATGTTTTCCTACTATATACATCTAATCTATTACTGGCAATTTTTGCTGTGATAAAGGATCTGAGTTGTTCTTTGGGTAATCATCTATGTTTTAAAAACTTCCAAAAGGAAATAAGAAACAGTAAGGACTCTTAAGCTAAATGGCATGAGTAATGCACTGCAAATTATCTTGTCAATAATGCAGCCCAACATTTAAAAAACAAGGCTGATAAAAGCATCTAAATTAGAACCCTGTTTAAGTTTGGGATTTTTTTTTAAATCTTTTGACATGGCAAATTTTGCCATTTTCTAAGTTTAGAATTCTTGCTAGTTTTCAAAAAATACTAATGAAAAGTTAACTCAGACTGGCAGGCTGATATTAAGTGTTTCATGATTATGTTTTTGGATCTTATGGAGAAGAAAAAAAAGCTTTCTTAAATAATAGTGAAGTGTTTTGTTGTCCAAATCAAGTGAGAATTTTTATTTATAAAGACAGGTTTTGAAGAACCTTGAAAAAATGGCCAGATTTTGATGTAGTCTGCTTATCTTTGAGCCCATGGATAGTGGTGTAGTTTGTAGCCTGAGAAATGCCCTTTCACTGAAGAGAATTCCTTTCACTCAGAGTCACAGAAACACAGAATGGCTGAGGCTGGAAAGGACCTCTGGAGGTCACCTGATCAAAGGTCCTGCTCAAGCATGGCTCCCTGCAGCTAGTTACCTGGGACCATGTCCAGATGGTTTTTGAATATCTCCAAGAAGGGAGGATCCACAACATCCCTGGGCAACTTGTGCCAGTGTTCGGTTGCCCCCACAGTAAAAAAGTGTTTCCTGATGTTCAGATGGCACCTCCTGTGTTTCAGTGGGTGCTCATTGCCTCCACACCTGTCACTGGGCACCACTGAAAACAGCCTGGCTCTGTCCTTCTGGTATTTATAGGCATTGATAAGACCCCCTGAGGCTTCTCTTCTCCAGGCTGAACAGTCCCAGCTCTCTCAGCCCTTCTCTTAAGAGAGATACTCCAGGGCCTTAATCATCCCTGTGGCCCTTTGCTGGACTTTCTCCAGTATGTTCATGTCTCTCCTGTACTGGGGAGCCCAGAACTGCATGCAATATACCAGATGTGTCTTTCTAGGGCCGAGGAGAGGGGAAGAATCTGCTTCCTCAACCTGCTGACAGCACTCCTAATGCAGCCCAGGATAACATTATCCTGCATTGCCACAAGGCATGTTACTGCCTCACAGAAGACCCTCAGGTTCTTTCCTGCCAAGCTGCTTTCCAGCTGAGTGGCCCCCAGCATCTACAGATACCTGGAGTTCTTCCTCTCCTGCTGCAGGACTTTGCACTTCGCTGTCTTGAACTTCATGAAGTTCTCGTCAGCCCATTTCTCCAACCTGTCAATGTCCCTCTGGATGGCAGCATGACCTTCTGTCATATTAGCCACACCTCCCAGTTTTGTGTCATCAAAGAACATTCTGAGGGTACATTCTACTCCATCATCCAGATTGTTAATGAAAATGTTCTGAGTTATTTTCTTTCATTGTTTCCAAGCAATGTTTCCCTTATTCTCTTCATCTTTTTTACTAGCCCTTTTGTGCTTCCAACAACAGGAAATGATTCAGGCATGCTGGCTGGTATGAATACTCAGAAATCAAAGTGAACTCTAAACTGTGTAAGGAGCAACAGAAAATCTAAAGTGAGTAGGAAATGCAATCTAGGTCATACCGCAATGGCAGAGAAAGATATAATGGAAAGATGAAGCAGTCAGCTCATTAACTGCTGTCATTTCATATGTATTCACACATAATACTCCAAACTGCACTATCCTTGTTGTTGTCAGGGACTTTTTAAGAACTAAAACTAGGGGTGAGGAGAACTGTGCTTCCTTGTTTTTATTAAATTCTTACACCACTCAAATGGATACTGTTTACAAATAACTTCCTCTCTGAACCGCTCCTAGTAGAACACAGGTTTAATACAGAACAAAAAAAAAAAGAAATTGTGTACACTCCTCATAAAAATATATTGGGATGAATCCAAGACTGATAAATATGTTGTGATTAGTGTACAGTTACAACAATGAGAAATTTGCAATGTTTGTCTGTAATCACATGTTAATGGGACATTAGAAAAGATAAGTTCTTACAGGTATAAATTATTTTGGTCCGTTATTTTGAAATGTCAGTTTTATAAGAATTTGATGCCTTAAAGTGTCTGGAATAATTAGGCTGCATTAAGTGTTGTTCAATTAACTTTCACTTGCAGGAATATTGATACAGTTGACCTGTTATTTCCTGCCAGTTGTTATTCTCCAATGATTTTAATCCAGTTTACTTATCTGTGCAAGAAGGTTGTGTTTTGACCTATGGTAAAAGCTAAATAATTTGGGTTTGTTTCAATAAATTACTCCCTGACTTCTTTGTCAAACTATTAGCTCTCCACATGTGAGCTCTATATCTTCTGATATATGCATAAAATTCCACATATGTTCATCCTCTGCATGGATATCTGTATATCTCAGTTCCCTTCACTGCTTCATATAGTAGTAACTTACAAAGCTTAATCTTTCGAAGAAGAAACTAACAGATTCCAGGGCTTTTCTTTAATAAAAACCATACCTTTTTTCTCTCCTTCTAACAGTTGGCAGTCAGATGAATGATACAAAATGTTTTGTCTGAATGAAGATGACCAGTCTCTTTATCCGTGAAGTGTTTGCACCTATAGAAAATGTGCCACACACATCCTTTTGTGCTGTTTGAATTATTGTATTTGCCTGAAATAGGTTATACCAGTTTCATTTTTCTTGGTATACACATTGAAGTAGTATACTACATAAACAGAAAAATCCCATTGACCCTGAATATATTTGCAATGCTATTTCATACTATGGACATATTCTGATTTCATTTAGACTGGCATCCACCTAGAGAAGTTGCTCACAAAGGGAATAAATTGAGAAAGAAACCTAGATTACTGTAATGAAAATCAATGTTAATATGTATCACACACTTTCTGGCAATAGAATGCAAACAGGTTGCTATCTATTTCGAGTATCTGCATAAAAATGTTATATACAAAATAATCTGCCATGAGTTTTCTGTATTCAAAATAAATATTTCTGAATTGTTTTAAACTTAGTTTCCTTATTTCTTATACCAGTAGGAATCCAGTTTATTTATTAAAACCTGAGGGCCCATCACATGATAGGTTGTAATCAATAAAACTTGTGCCAACTGATGTTATTCTGCATGTCAAGTCATATTGCTACAGTGCTGTCTCTAGGATGTTACAAAGCACTAGCTTGTTTGTGGTGTTCTTTTCTACCTTCGGAGCACTGACTCAGGAAATGTTTCTCATAGCTATAGCAACAGGAAAAAACCAAATCATATTCCATCAATTTCTAACAAGACAAAAACGGACCAACAAAAGCAATAGCAAATTCTGCTCTAATTCACCGTTACTGCATTGCCTCAGATACATTATGCAAACTAAACAAATTACCTTCTGGTAAGAAACTTGCATGATCACTCAGTCACGTCAGCTTATTGCCAAACCTGACTAATTTAAGCAAACAAACCAAACACGCAATCAACCCACAAACTATATTTGACATTGTCAGGTCATCTCAAAGACTACAGCATTCAGCCAGATTAGCTTGGTGGGTATATTTTAAGGAATAAAGTAGATTTTATTTATAAGAATTTTTGCTCTACATTGAGGAAGTTAGGGGAGAGAGGGCCCTTTTGAATGAAGAAGACATAAGAACAGAATCATCAATGATACTGCGGTAAGTTTTATGGTACAGATTCACAAGGGATCGATGAGACCGAGATAAGCACTGTCCTTAATAGGCACTACAGAAGCCAATTGTATGACTCTTCAGGGATCAGCTGTTTAAAGCTGGGTTTTTTAATCTAATATGTATTTACATATATCCAGAGACAGGAAGGGATTTCTGTTGCCATTTGTTTTTTGACAACTGGTCTGCTATTTAGTTCTCATACATTCCTTCATTAATGTCTTGGACATTGCAGGAAAAGAAGACAAGACACCAGGAATGTGGTTTAAGTAGGCCATGACTTCATAAATAACACATCTGGGAACCATCTGGCAATGACTCGTCCAGTGCAGGTCATACTTCCTTTGTAATCCATACCACGTGGTGGCAAACTGCCATCAGCCCTCCACCCTGCTAACACAGCCTTAGCATCACTCCTGGGATCCGTGGGCCCCCTTCCCGCTGAAGAGGACTGAAAATAGAAAAAGGAGGCTGTATCTCAACTCGAACATAGCCCCAACATTCTGCAGTCTTCTGTTCCCTTCTCACTTCTGATTACGGTTTATAATAAAGTGGACTTCTTAGTCAATAATCATCTTCATTGGACATTTGCGACAGTGAGGCAACAACTTCTCTACCCTAGCCAGGTTCTCACATTGTCAATAATTGCTTCCATTAGAGCAGCCAGTGTCATATTCCCTTTCAAGTCAGAAATTTGAACAGAACATAGAATTCAATTGAACACATACTCCAAATGAATACTTATCTGATTTTTTTCTTTTCAGATAATTTATAAATCAGCTAAATTACTCTTCTGATCACCTAAACCTTCTAGTGTAGTGTCCTGAGATCATAGTCATTTTGTTGTAATATGATCTGCCTGTACTTATGACCTCTTGTCCTAATCTCAATTCTGCCATTATTTTTTTCCCTCCATTGGTTTTATCATGATTTATCTTGATCCATTCATACGGCCTCTCCTTCATCCTGAATGAATCAGAGCTATCTTCTGACCCCCTGCTATGCCTTTTCAGTTGGGTAATGCCTACCTGAAAGCTAACAGATCATCTTCCAGAAAAACTAGCTTCCTGATGCAAGCCAAATGCACACTACTAGCCACACAATGTACTTAGTGTCTGACACACCATTCTGAAAAACAGGTTGAACATTGATGCTACTGAAACTGTCCTCTCAATATACATATGTTGTCTCAGATATTATCAGTCACAACCAGTCTTTTGGGTTCCTGCTGGTGTGTCTGCTTTAGATACCATCATTTTAATTTGGAATGAAGAACTCTGTTTATTATGATAATGTCTATAGTACATATTCTTTGACGTTATCATGAACTTAAATATTCTTTCTGAATTAACTGCCTTCCATGGGAAGTAACAGTGGCATGGCATCAGTTGACCTCTATCCTTTTGACATTTAAATAGTTTAATTGAGAAAATCTTACATTATTTTAATACAGAAATTTACTTCATCATCCTTATTTTTTAAAAGAACATTCTCAGAGGCAGAGGAATTTTAAGGCACAAGGGCAGCTTTTCTTCATTTTTCAGATGACTGATTGGTAGATACCTAAGCCAATGCTGTACCAGAATTGTATTTTGCCAATTCTTGAGAAACTCTACAACTATCCAACCCTCAGATGTACTTAAATCTACCATAAAGTTTCACTTAACCTGATATACTCCCAGAATAATGCTGATCAATACTGATGCATGAGAGAACAATAACAGATTGCATCGTACCCCTAACAAATAAAGATGGGAAATTGAAATTTGTAATATTTTAGGGTAGATTACCTTTTTCCACCTAGGTGAATAAAATCATTTATGCTTACACATTTCTAGATGTTTTGCACGTTGGCAAAATTTCTTCCAGAAATCAAGATTCCAGAGGCTAACAGCACCTGAATAGGCTCCTTGCTGGCCCCCAGCAAATTCTCTCAATCTCTCCCTCTTTCCCTCTGTAATTGATTTGAAAAAATATTGATCTTGTTTTTCACTATTCCCTGGAGATAAAATTAGTACCATTTATGTAAATTGGAAAATTTACTTGACCCATAAGATACCAATCTATCTTATGTGCCTGTTATGGCTGACAGTAGTCCTATACTTCCATTTAAAGTTTTTAAAAAAAGATAAAAAATCAGGACCTCTCCAAAACTAAGTCCCCCATTTCTTGGTTTGCCTTTAGGAAGAAAGTGGATCTGGTCATTACTTAAAACACAGCTGATAGGAAAGTATCAATTTCAAAGTGACTTTCCAGAATATTAATGGTACCATATCTGTAGTTAATCTTTTTTAGTATTGCAGTTGTTTTAATGATTTTCACAATACTAACAGCTTTAGTGAGGATTTAATCTAGTCCCTACCTGAACTCACTAAATGTAGCAGTGAATAGAGAGGACAATTTGCTATTTTTCATTTGTTGTCAGTATCCCAAACTTACTGGCCAAAAGAATGTGAAGGCAGCAAACTTTCGTCCTCTTATAAACACTTGCACTGAAGAGAAGTTCACTATGGTGGCTACTTTCATGTTACCTTAAACTTTAGCCAGTCCACATGTATTGATACATATTCATACTATATTGCACTTTTACAGCCTCAGTATCTTTCGGTTTGATCTGCCAAAATAACCTGGACTTTTCATTAAAAGATGGAATTAGACAGAAATCTACATAATAAGGTTCTAGCTCATCAGTATGTGAAGCACAGTGCGGAAAAAAAAAAAAAAGGAATGAGTTAAAGTCCCAGGCACTGGGAAATGAGAGGAGACATCACTTCACAGGCTCTCCTACTGGTATGACGGACAGATGTTAGCACACCTCTAATCCTTTGGACACACAAAAGACAGGAAACACATGACAAGTGTTTCTGCTCCCTGCCTTCTTACAGAAGCTTTTTCTTCTAGCACCAGTCAGGTACCCAGAGAGAGATCTTCTACAGAGATATATATACATATGTATATATATAGAGAGTCTCCTCAAGGGGAACCAATCACTGGGTGTACAGGAGGCAAGAAGCTGAACCCTCTGCTTCACCAGTCAGCTACAGTGCCCTCCTCCTGTCTTCTCCACTCTTGAGAACAGGCTGAGTGGCCAAAGAGAAGATGGGTTAAAAAAATACATGTAAAAGTCAAAGTCTCTGTTGGCCCAACTGTTTCCCTAGCCTCTGGAGATGTGGAATGGGTTCTCCAGATGGACAGTGCACAAGGTGGTTGTTACAATGCAAAGTTTTTTTTAAAAAAAAATCACTAGTGTTTTGGTTCAGAAGCTTTCTCTTGATTCTAGAGCTTTGTATAATCATATCATTCCCCAATTACTACTGAGAGAATGTGCTTTGAGTTGCAAACTGATGAGAAGAGCAATAATTAAGAGGGTATACCAAGTACATCTGCCTTAAGCAAAAGTAATTTGCAACACTAAATTAATGTATTCTTTGTCTATCAGTGATATTTGGTGCCACGTTTGCTTCTGTTATTGTTTTGGGCATATTTATTTATTCTTACTGATTCTGTCTCCCCTGAGTGTGTTATTTCCCCAATCTCACTTTTTTTTCTGAATAAATGCAAAAATAAATATGCCAGGAGAATGCCTCTCTGATACCCTGCACAAAATAAAAGGCATTTTTTAATTATTATTTTACCAGAAACTGACAAAAGACATACATATCTTTTGACAGATCCAACTGTTCTCTGATATGTACATTATTTTTAAATTAATTCTATTTAAAAAGTATCTTTTTCCTCCTAATTTTATCTATTTCAACCTTCTGTTCCACTACTGTTTCAATAAATTTTCTCATGATTCCAACAGATGCAACTATTATGAGGTCAATTTAGTTTACTTGAGGGTACTATTTTAAGTACTAGACCTAAACATGTTTCCTGAACATCTTTCCACCCGACAGACTGGCAAAGGCTAAATCTGCAACAGGACTTAGGTGTTGAAATACGGACTATTGCAAGCTTTTTGGTATCCTACCATCATCTCCAGTTTCTCAATGTGAGGCATGATGTGAGTTGGGTTCTTAGCAGTTGACGGAAAACAGCTAAGAGTGATGAGCCCTCCACTTTAAGCTAAGGATACATGCATGTTCCCTATACCGTGTCCCTCACAGGGACTTAACTGGGTGTGAATTTAGACTGCAATAAAGTGCTTCCTTCTATTCTGGAGTCACATCTGGAAACCCTTTCCTGAATGAGGCACCTATACCAAGTCAATAATTTCCTGAAAAATAAAATCTGTAGGGAGTTTTTGGTTCCATTAAACCCAGCTGCCCAGAGGTTAAAGCATCTGACTACTTTAACTACATGAAAGGATGTACGTGATCTACATTTAAGTGTGTCTCTCCATGCCCCACTCAGAGCATACTCCTGCCTATTGGGATAGTACACTAGCCATGAGGGTATAGTATTTTTTGAGGTAAAATTCCTAGTTGCTTTTAAAGCCTTTTTGTATAAACTACTTACATATTCACTTGGAGCAAGGAGTAGGAGATGGATTTCCCTGGTGAGTGATTTAACCACCAGGCATTCTAACTGTCTCTCTGGCCTAATGAATATTTCATATTTTATTCTGTGGAACAACATATTATGCAATCATTCAATTAAGCACTGTCTCATAATGCATATGCACAAGGTGTTATTCATGAATAACACCACTGAAGCTGAGAGGCTTGTTTTGTAAAATAAGAAATGCCGTTCTTCATTATTAAGCACTACATCTTTATCATTCTGCTGCTGAAGGCAGAGCTCACATTTGGAAACAGAATATCAACCATCCATTGTTGAAAATAGCACCAACCCCCAGTCAACTTCCAAACCAGAATGGAGAGGTTTTGAAGAAAGAGGATCATGGTCTTTCTCCATCACCCAAGGCATCTTCATCTGTCTTTGAAGATACACTCAGCTTCCAGGGGAGGTAAATAGTCCAGAGACCAGAAATACCACATATTTGAGTGCAGGAACAGGCATTTTGTAAATAGAAGAGGCAGGGATTACAAAAGACAAAAATGAATGAAGGAGAACAAAGAAGAAGCAAAATTTCAGGGCTGAGAGACCAATGCCTTACAAATACCCTGCTGTATTTTTTTCCTGTACTGAATAAAGACAATTAAGAAGTTGATGCCATTGCCTCATCCTCAAGAAAAAAGCCAAAGGAAGGGAAGGAGAAGAGGTAGATCCCAAGAGGGCAGCTTATTTGAGAAAACTGCTTGTTGTTTTTCAGGAACTTAATTCACTTCTGAAGACAATTGGTGAAGGCAGGAGAGGCCTAAGAAGAGGAGACTACTTGTAGATTTGCCTTAACAAGTATCAGAAACAGAAAATGTTGAGAGCCTGAATTAAATTACCATATCAGAAAGGTTTTTACCTTCACAAAATTCTTGTATAATTTTTCATAAGACACATTTAGTCTCATTTGCAAAGTCTTGGCCATCATTTTTACAGTATTCCAAAACTGACCGAAGTGTACTGGAATCTGTCACAGGTAGGAGTGCTGGAATAGCTACAGATAGCTGGAGGTACCTCCTGAACCTCATAAGCAACTCCAGTGCTCATGTAACTTCCTCCAAGTCACAAAATTTGCTGGACACAAACAGTACATGGGTAGGTAGCAAGCTCTTGGGAGTCTGCCATATGGCAATGGAGAAAAATGTTAGATGCTTCTAGAGTGGCATTTGTGTGTACAGCAACTTAAAGAAGAGCTGTGTTTAGGTGTTTTCCATAACTCTTTTGCTTAGGAATTAATTAAGGCTTTAATCTTTCAAATAAAGAGCTATGTTAATATGTAGTTTAGACCTTGTAGAAATTACAAAAAACGTGACAATAACATCAGTCAATTGCAATGAAGAGTGTTTTGTTCAGTACCGCCATGAAGAGATGAAGAGATGAAGAGAAAGGGTAGCCAAATGTTTGTAAGCTCAGCTACGGTTGAAAAGGGATGCAAAAACATTATTTTAAAGTCAGTTTTCTCTGTATTTAATTGTATTACTAAATGTCGGCATGAAATCAAGATCCCTGCTTTTTACATTTTCATTCCTGTACTACCCATTTTAAGTCATACTAATCTGCTTTTTCGAGTTTTAAAGTATACTAACCTTTTGTTGTCCTCTTTCAAAAATAGCCTGCTATAAAAAGTTCATATTGATCCTATGCATTAATCCTTGATGAGAACTCCTCCATGGAGCTAGTTTGACCAAATTTCCTTTCCAAATTAAGTTACTCAAGGTCAAAACTGCTACTGTTCAAGCCATTCTACGTGAGCATCTTATACAAAGCTAAACCTTCAAGACATGTGAACTTGGACTAGAAGTGTTGTAATTCCACAAGTTCCCAAATATTTGTGCATTTCAATTTTCACAAAAGTTATGTACTTCAGCAACGAAGAATTAAAAAATCCCACAACTTTATAGTGACAATTGAAAAACTCACAAGTTTATAACATCAGTCAACATTTCCCAAAAGCTTCAGAGAATGCATTATCTTTTGAGATAATAGTGCAGTCTACAAATACCAAATTTGAAAAATTGCTGATATTATCAGTGTTTATATAGAATACATAAACACAACATTTCACAGATTGTATTCAAGAGCATCACAGGTTTTACTGGACACTTCATAAGGTATGCTATTTACGGGCTTCAACTAGGCTACTTCAGAAAGTGACCAAAAAAGAGAAATCCACTCAGGGCATTGAATAGTTTTGTGAATTTTTATAGCTATAGTTGTAGGACTTTATTTAGGTGAGATTTAGTGCTAAGTTTATCAAGTCAAAGGAAGACTTTTCCCGCTGCATTGATGAGGATCCTTTTCTCTAATCAGTCAGTAGTCAAGCCTCATATCATTCTGCATTGTATTTCTGGTCAGTATCACTATTTACTGAATGTTGCTTTCCCAAGGAGATGCTATTCACATTTATTGTGTAAGGACTGGAGGCATCTGTGTGAGGGTGAAAAGTCCACAAAGTGACTAAGCAACAAGTAGTTTGGCATTGAAATTAGTCTTTTAAGTTTGATTAAGTCTCTTGAATTTCACACAGACTGTGGGGCCTCTGTTTCATATTTGTCTTCATAAAAGTATTCTGCTTATAAGAATAAACAAAACCATAATTAGACTTTCATAAAGAGTGATGATTATCGTCTCCTTTCAGCACATGTATTTAAAAGCATCAATACTCACACTTTTTTCCTCCTAAAAATGAGTTAATTTGCAATTAGTAATTTAATACTAGCCTTAGTGCGTGTTTAATTGTAAATATTTTATACCACCCTTTTAACGGAAATATTTTTATTGAGTTTCTTTATGTGATATTGTGCTATACAATGAGATGGACAAATCAGTAGTTTTGCATGTTTCTTTGTTCACTTTTG
Source organism: Caloenas nicobarica (assembly GCF_036013445.1). Taxonomy (NCBI): domain Eukaryota; kingdom Metazoa; phylum Chordata; class Aves; order Columbiformes; family Columbidae; genus Caloenas; species Caloenas nicobarica. The sequence continues at coordinate 133,445,759 of NC_088246.1, read as the reverse complement.
CAGTAAACAGTGTTTTTTATTGCAGTGTTCAATCACAGTAGAACTGAATTTTTTTCTGCTGCTTTTGGGGAAAAAAAATCCCTAGCCAGTATTTTAAATAGAATTTATTTCCAAATATCTTAGAAATACTCTGGATATTTGATCTTTCTTCCTTTGCTAGAATAGCAGAAAGCTCTTCTCTTTGCATTTCATCCTGTCACAACCACTACTTGAGGTTAACATATTGTCTGTCTACTTTTAATAGAAATATTCCTCATGTATTCTAACAAATCATGTATATCTGAATTCTACATACAAAGCTGTAATTCCATTGAGAGTTTGTAGTGACATTGATAAATGGTGTCACCAGAACCCTTTGCTTGAATTACAATCTTAATTATGTACACCTGGGTTCTTATTATTCCTTATATTATTTCTGTCATAGCACTATCTTGTCCCATTCTTACTCTGATGCTAATTTGTTTTATCAGTAGCCTAGGCACTGCAGCTTAGCAAAGCCTGTCCACAGTGTTTAAAAGACTGTAAATTTATTCCTTGCTATTGCTGTTTTAAAGACAGAGTATAGCAGTAAACAATCAATACATTTTTTACATGAACTTGATGTGAACTGTATGTAAAATTTCTTGGGTTTGTTTTCATTTTCCTCAGAATTCTCTTATTTAACATTGTCCAGCATTTCTAACTCGTCTTCTAGTTTCACATCTCTTGAGAAAAGAAGAGCAAAATGGTTTGTTTACTTATTTATTTTTGCAAGAGAGGAATTCCCCATATGGCTGGAGGTGGAAAGACTGTATGGTAAGTCTGAAAATGGGAATTACAAGTTTCTTCTACTTCTCATTCCTTTCTTTTTTTTCTTTTTTTCTTTTTTTTCCCTATATTCACCTTGTGAACATAACCAGGATTACTTTTGTCACAGGAAATCTAAAAGGCTTTGCTTTGAGTGCATGTGTGGCCAATGGAATCCCCTTAAAATTGATCAATCAGGTTGTGGCTTGCTTTGCTCTGGAAGTCCCTTGAAGAGGCAAGCTTGCAACAAAGGTGATTAAAAACCCCCATATCCACTTTATCCTCCTAACATTTAAAAAGCATGAAGAAAGCTTACACTTTTAGGATATAACTTGCATCTGTTCATTATGTTGATTTAACTTGAAGAATGTAGGTCCTATCTTGTACAATGCTCACAGTTACACACTTGCAAAAAGTTCAGAGCTAAAGGCTAACACAGTAGATTTGAACTTGGTCTTTAGTCAGGCAAATTTATTGATGAGCCGTTATCAGACTTAGGAAAGGAGTTGAAAGATTTGGCTCTTGTAACCATTTATTCCTTTTTTTTCTATGCTTTCTCTTATTTCTGTCCATTGACAGAATCAGAATGGCATCCTGGTCAAACTGACCAGGACTGAGTATAAAACGTGTTTTCCTCCCCATCACTAGTGATCGAAATTCTTTGTTCTTTTGCAATAGCAATCCGCAAAAGTCCAAAACAATATGAATCAAAATGCTCTGTATTTTGAAGCAGTTACTGGAAAGTCAGGAGAAGAACTTAGAAATCAAAAGGAATGTGGACAGAAATCTGGACAACCTTATCATAAGCATAATTTTTGTACCAAATGTGTTATAAACAAATATTTACATACTTTTTAGTTTAGTCAAGATGGCTAGCATGTTTGTGTTAGCTGTTTAAGTATATATGAACAATCATGCTCAAACCTACACTATCAGAAATGATTGATCAATTCTTCAGAAATGATCAGGTCTCTGCCACTGAAAATTTGTACTGACATCATTTTTTTTGCCAGTTGCTACATTCATCTTTACAGTCTCAGTTCTTTCTCATGAGGTGCATAGGTCCAAATGAGTCCTTGAACTTTTCCCACAGTCTTTCTGGAGCAGAAGGTCTGTTTTGATGGCGCTTCCTGTCCCACATATTTATGATGAGTTCCTTCAGAAAGTATTCAATCCTGCTACCATTCCCTGGGGCGACTGTAACTTTTTCCTGTTCCAAAGCTTCTAAGATGCTAATTAGCCTTTTATCAACCCATGGGTTGTAATTCTGAGTTTTGGATATAATAATTCTTAATATTTTCAATAATTCCAGCCTGTGTCACTAATCATGACCTCCTGGAAACCGCACAAGCCATCAAACCAGTCAAAAGCATGGAAAGTGGACTCAAAATCCAACACTATCAGGTGAGAAAAAAATCGAAGCCTGCCTTTACTTTGCTAATCCTTGAAGCACTTGGGTCTGGCATCTCAAACAGTTTTCAATAAACTTTTTCACACTGCTGATACGTTCACAGGGATCTGCTTTTCGGAAGGCCTTGGCATCCATAGTTTGCTTCAAATTTGCCAGGGTTTGGTTTTCATGTTAGTTACTTTAAATGTACCAGAATGTATCCGTTTCCCATTCTGGTACTCCTTACAATTTTGAGAGTGTTTAAAAGGCTTTTTTTTTTTTCAGCAGCAGAAGATCCAAAGAGGCCTTTTTTCACTCCTTAGTTGATATATATGTGTGTGCACATGCATGAAAGTGTGTGTAGATGCTCTTTGTGAACATCCTTTATTTTCTGTCATTCCAAGGTCTGCAGCATGCAAGTTGTTGCCTAAAACTTGCAGTCCACTCTAAAGAATGTGAGCCAAATAAATAACAAGATGAAGTAGAAATACTGTTATAAATTGTTGCAGAGATTTGAAAAAGGTAAGCTCTTTCTGGTTTACTAGTTTACTTTGGTGTTTCTGTGATCCTCATTAAAAAAAGAGAGAAACTAGGCGAAAAATATTGCTGGAAAGTTAACCTACATGGCCTACTGGGCAGAGCCTAATACACCTAAGACTCCTTAAAAAGCAGTGAGCCAATAAACCCAAGTTAAGTACTTGGAGTCCAGACACTTAAAGCTCCATTGAATCAGGAATTTTACAGAATCTCAGTGGTAACATACATTTCCACACCTGGTAAAAATTCATGTACAAAATTGACTCGTTAGAGAGAAGAGGCAGGGGAACAGATTCCTGTGGCTGGGATCCAGTTCTGTAATTTTCCTATTATTTTGTGGTTGTGGAAATGGAAGAAGTTCCTATGTAAAACAGAACCTGAAGGGAGAACTTCCATATTATTTTAAAATTAATTCTGCTGTTGGTAAATAATGCTTAGGGGTAGTTCATATGGAATAGGTGTGGCCTGGAACAGAAGTAAATGAAACTGCTTATTTTTGTTGTTTAAATGAGAGACAAATCTCAGACTACTTTTTTTTTCTCGAAGTCTATACAAGTCCTCCATGAGTTAGGACCAGCATACTATTCGGCTTTTTGTTTTAAGCAGGCACATGAACTTATTAGTGTTGTACAGCATGATTTCCTTCTCCGTTTATTGTCTGAGACACTCACTTACTGATTTTTCTTTTTAGCTCAGTTGTAAAACTATTTGTAACAGGGATCCTAATGAAGGTATAGAACTGACCAATACTTTGCTGTTCATTCTTAAGATCACTTTGCTTGAAAAGAGCTTTGTTTTTCTCTGTATTACTTCTTTCCCTGACTTTTGTTTTCTTCCTCTAAAATATACTTCACCTGTCTCCCCAGGTTAGAGTGAACTCTTTCTTAGACAATAGATGTTTCTTCCAAAGTCAATTAATTAGGCTGGGGTCGCTTTGGTGTTATAGTACTACAAAGCATAAATAATAACAACAAGACCTGAAAGGGAACAGTAATCCTGCATTCAAGCACTTATGATCTGCTCTTGGACTTGAGATGCACATAAAAGGTTGGATTCCAAGGTCAATTACCCAACTATAAATTAGATATAACTCCACTGGATTTAAAAGAGCTGATACAGAAGTATACCTGGATACCTAAATCAGATTTTTTACATTTTGTCTCGAATACTCTCAAATTCAAACCTTTCCTGTGTTCACCACTAAGCTTTTTGAGGGTGAGGAAATGCAATCTCAAAAGCTAATATTTTAAATTATTTTTTTAGCAAGCCCTATGCAGTTATTTTTAAGAAAAAATCAAGAACAAAAGCTCTATATCAGTTAGTATCTTGGAAGACAGATTTTCTAATCTCCCTTCGAGATTCTGAAATAAAACAATAAATAAAGAGAATACATTGGTCAGTGGCCTTTGCCCTGAATGTAGTTGGGACACAGGCTCACTCACAACTCATCAGTCAAAGCTGAGCCACACTCAGTCATATCAAAGTGGCTGCTGCATCACGCTCTTCTATTTGCACTTCACAGTGGCAAGAACACAATCACAATCCTTCCCAGTGCACTCAAGATGAAGGCATAGAAAATGTACTGCAAGCAAATTTCACTCAAAACCCATGATTTGGAAAGCCATTAAACTCATTTCTTCATTCCCCAGAAGTCATGTGTTTGCCGTTTTCTCCATTTACTACACAGAACACACTACTCCTTTCCTCCACATTCCTCCCCCTTCTCCTTATGATTTCCCCACCCTTGTGAGACACAAAAGCAGAGAGCCTATCATTAATCTTCTTTCCCAAAGTGTTTAGGTCTATGAGATCTGGCTTTAATTACCAGCCATGAGAAGAACTAATTACCCTGGCCTAACAAAGACAGGATGGCAGAAGGGGTTGATGCTGTGAGCATCTGACAGTGCACATCATAGCGTATTAGATATTCCCATTGCTACTGCTGTGTTGCTTAAGAAAAGAGATAAAAGGACAAGTATGCAGGAGTTTCTCCAAGTTTATAAATGCCTCTAAAGATACCTTTGTGGGAATTAGAGTTTTCCTTGTGGGAGTAATTCTTGTAGAGTGCAGAGCAAACAGACAGCACTTCACCAATAAATGCATAATGATAATGAGTTGACCAGTGACTCAAAGCTGAGCTATGCAAGCCTAAAATAAGCATTAAAAATGTGGGAGTCTATAATTTTGAATCAAGGGACAAAATTTTTCAGTGCTTTAAATGAAAAGAATCTACTTATCTTTCCATCAGCTGAAGCTGGATCTGGCCACATTACTTCTGGAAAGTTCTTATTCTCTGTGTAATTGGGTTAGTTCATAATACATTTAATATCTTAAAAATATACTCTCTTGCTTTAATAATATTCTTATTTAGAACAGAAGTCAGACTGGAACACTCGCAAATAAGCCACTCTACACTGAATGGAGATACATCTTGTTGAAGTTAAAGCACTTCAATATTTCAGCCAATAAAACATGTTGTTTCTCCGATCCTTCTATGTACCTAAATGAACTGACTGTATGCTTTAAAATACCAAGTATAACACATGAATAACATTTAAAGGGAAGGATGTGTATGGCAACTTTATGTTACTTAGTAACTGGGACAAAACCATTAAAAATGATAAGTGAAATGGGAGCCATTCCAGGAAAAATACATAATGTCTGAGCTTGCGGTGTAAAATGTCTTGCAGAAGGCCTGAAAAGGCTGAATAGGTGAAGACCAGAAAAAAGGTCAGAACTTCTCTGGAGAACAGTTTGTTTGGTTTTGGTTTTGTGGTTTTTGGGTGGTTGGTTGGTTTTGTTTGGTTGGTTTTTGTTTTGTTTTGTGGGTTTGTTTTGACTTGTTGTGGGTTTGTTTTGATTTGTTTTGGGTTTGGTTTGTTGTTGTTTTTTTATTTCTGGCTGAGAACTGCAGCATAACACATCTGACAGATGTGGTATTGAATGGAGTCCCGTCCAACAAGCCAGCAGCTGTGCCTCATCTTTCCCTGTTCTCATAGCCTGGGCTGCTTCATCCTTTGCTGTGCTCCCAGTTTCCTCAGCAGTTCTTCCTTAAATGGGGAATCTGTAGCAGGGAAGTTACTGATGCTTGGAAGACACTACATTGACAGGTATCATCAGTCATCCTGCTCTGCTTTGTGATTTTAAGGTATCCAAAGCAATCAAAACATAGAGTTAGCTAGCTAGGGTTCCAGAAGCAATGTTTCTATGCTAATGTGTTGCTCTGTTTGGTTTAATAGATGTTTCTTCCTACCTGGTTTTAATGTTGACTCTTGAAAAACAGTGGCTCTTCTATTGCCCATGAGGGTATGCAGCAAGCCGTTTTCTGCTGAGTACAATCACTGTGGAAGCAAGTCATGTTTTGCCATCACATCCAAAGCATTGGATCACCTTAACTCAACTTTAGGTATTTTGTGATACATCACTAAGTAAAGCAAGGCTTTTAATGTCTATTTACTTCAGTAAGTTTTTTTTCCACTTACTATTATTCGTGACTTAATCTATGATGCAGAATCAATCATCTTTAATTGTCCAAGCTATGACAATTATATAATGACAATTAGGAACTTAGTGCCTATCTGGTGAATATTATTACCCTTGCCTCTCTTTGGGGCTTGGCTTTGATTTAATTGATTTTATTAGAAGGCCTAGACTTTGAGGGATGCAGTTCAGGGTCAGTAGCACTTCCACATCATTCTGTTGGTTCGGAAGAGGTAGAAGAGAGAGAGCTTGTATGACAAACTATCCTGTGTTTTAACAGGCAAAATGTTGTGTCATCAAAGTTCTTAGACTGGAATTGTTCTGTTTTTTGTTTTTTAAATACACCTAAGCTGCTCAGATTGTATAGAGAAACTACTTTCAATTCTCTCGAATGCCTCCAAGCATTACACCTTCTGGATGACAGATAAGCTGTGCTGAAGAGCTGCTGTGTCAACAGTTTATGTTGCAGCTGACTCATCGTGACTTTCATGCTCGCACAAAAGTAAACAGGGAAAACTGTGTTGATTTGCAGAGTGCTATGCAATCCTTCATCCATCTGAAGTCATCATCCATCTGAAATCACCTCCAATAAATACATTAAGTAACACATTATCTAATGCTTCTCCAAGTCTTATCAATAATGAATGCTGCAAGTATTTGTATATTCAGGTTGCTGCTCAACCTTGTGTGACAGACCAGAATCAAATTACTCTACCATGAATGGCCTGTAAGAGACCCAGGGTAGCAAGAGATGCAAACTCTGGCAGAAAGGAATGCTTGTGTGACTGAGCTGTGTAATGTTCACTTTGGCTATGGGGAAGCATTTCTTTTCTGCATTGTATGAAAGACTAAAAGAAGTTTTATGGCCTGTGTAATGTAGAAAGTGAACCTCCCTGGTCGTAATTGTCTATGACTTCCAGACTAGGGATTCCCAGTGTATGAATCCCAGCTAATTTGTTTTCTCCCCTCCCTTTCATGGGACCGATGTTTGTAGGGAGTGGTGAGTTTTGCACACACACACACACACACAAAATAATTTCTTCAGTTCCTGTGCCTGAAAGTTAGAGAGGTGCAAAAGACCAACCCTTCCTGTAAGCCCAACTAGAGCAACACGAGGACTATGTGTATCCTGGGGAATGTGGTTCCTTGCAGCAGAAGGAAATCTGTTTGTACAGATCCAATAAAACTACGAGGGCACAGTATGTTTGCAGGTACTTGTCCAAACCAAAAGAAAGGAAGGAAGGGAGGAAGGGGGGAAGGGAGGAAGGAAGGGAAAGAAGGAGAGAGAGAGAGAAAGAGAGAGAGAGAGAAAGAGAGAGAGAAAGAAAGAGAGAGAGAGAAAGAGAGAAAGAGAGAAAGAGAGAAAGAGAGGAAGGAAGGAAGGAAGGAAGGAAGGAAGGAAGGAAGGAAGGAAGGAAGGAAGGAAGGAAGGAAGGAAGGAAGAAAAAGAAAGAAAGAAAGAAAGAAAGAAAGAAAGAAAGAAAGAAAGAAAGAAAGAAAGAAAGAAAGAAAGAAAGAAAGAAAGAAAGAAAAGAAATAGAAAGGTTTCAAAAATCCCTAAAAGGAATAATGGAAAATAAAATATTGTTTAGAATGCCAGATAAGATTCAAAAATCAGAGATCAGACAAATCAACTAAAATATTTATGAAAGATTTCTTATAGAAACTGTTTGTAAATTATATTTTAAAAGGAAAGCTAGTAGTACATGATAGAACCAGGAATGATTTAAAATAATTTTCAGGTGAACTTTCTTCAGCACTTAATTAGTTATTATTCAACTTTCTAGTGTGTCTCCAAACTAAGCACACTGAGGAGTTTAGTTATTTTGGACCGGAAACAATGCTTTTAAACAGTGAGCTCTAATGCCTCAACATTGAATTATCCCCTCCATATCATATAATTGTTTAAATAAATTGTTTAGTGTCAACAAAATCTTTTTTGAGCAAATAACAGGGCAGATCACCACACCCTTTTTGCACAATCTGTTCTAGAACAATTGCTGTCTCATTGAAACAAAGTTACTCAGATAAAAATCCTAAGCAATTTCATCAGGTGATTTTTATGCAGTATTAACAGGGTCATCACAGCAGACAGTGTGGATGACTACTTGATAAATATGTGTAAGAAATAAAATAGAAATTATAGCAATTAGTAACTATGAATAAGATCTATTTTGTGGTTAAAAAAAAAAAAAGGCAAAAAAACCCCCCACCACCACCAACAAAAAAACCCAACCAACCAAAAAAAAAAAAAACAAAACCAAAAAAAACCATAACAAAAAACCCCTCGAAAGTTGATGTAGATAATTCATTTTAAATGTACAGGGTATTTTTGACCCTAGCAGGTTCTAAACTGGTATAAACAGCCTCATTGAAATACAAATTATATAAGGGGGGAGGGTAGGGGAAAGACAGAGCAGCAGTCTAATACTCTACAGAAATGCTGAACTATGTGGTGTTGGACAGGAAATGAAGAACACCTATTTTTACCCAAATGGATTTTACACTAGGTCATCAGCTTTTAGACCCTTGCTCTCATAAATGTGACATAAGGTGTCTAAAATGTCCATTGGCAGCAGGGCTATGTCTTTCTTTGTAAGACAACCATGGAGTTTCTGCAAATACCAGTTGCACCCAAGAATATGTAGGATTTGGAAAATGGGTCCCAGAAGACCCCAATTCCACCCCCTCTCATTTCTCTGATTTTCTTTGGGAAGTTGCTGTTCAATCAAAATACCAACCTGGGCTGCTGAAGCTCAAGTCCTGAAAATATGCGAGTTGTGAAAGAAGGGTTCACAGCACAAAGCACGTGGTGCAGGAGCACTAAACAACAAAACCTATCACTTTGGTAAGAGTAAATAGCTTGTAGATGCATCTATGAATATTAAACTCACTTGAAACAGCAGGGAGCAGGCAACCTACTGTTTGAAATAAGAATGTATGCTTACAAATCATCCACTATTGAGGGACTTTCCCCATCACACCACAAGCCAGCAGGCAATCTAATTTTTACTTTAATGGTAGCTACAGTGTTGAACTGGCTTTCTTGCAAAATCCCATTCATTTTATCTTTGCCTGTTTCTGAAACACCACCCTAAGACCTTTCCTGCCCATGAGGTGTTACAGCTGTGGCCATATATACATTCAGACCCTGGGTTGTTTGGGGTTTTTTCCATTATTATTTCTGGGGGGGTCTTATTATTCATGTAAAGAATTTCCTTGCTTTAATCGTATTTTGTTTTATATTGGCCTTAGTGCCACAATAAAAAACAAACAAACAAACAACAACAAAAAAACAAAACACCAAAACAAACGAAACCAAAAACCAAAAACTGACACACACACACACACATACAAACCCCACACCACAAAAAAACCCTCAACACACAAACAAAAAACTTTCCAAAGAACCATGATAAACAATAGCATTCTAGGCCACTAAAATATGGTACCTCTTCCTACCAGTACGTTTGGCAACCTTGCTGAAACTTGTTTTAATATTAGTGACCTGGAAAAAATCCATTTTGCTTCTTACCTGACCAGACAAATTGTGAGAGGAAAGGAAGGTTTCTCAAAAAAGCCATCTTCCCATTGGGTACAATCAGAATGGGACTAATAAGAAGGAAAACATGACCTTTACTTGAGAATATCTTTCTTTATATGATTTGTGGAAGTCTTACAGTATTTTATCATGGTTATTCTAAGACAATTTGGTTTAAGATTCTTTAAAATGCTTAAATATGAAAAGCAAAATGAGATTAATCTTCTTCCCAGCATTCTAAATCTACTGGTAAAATCTTTAATGCAAGTAGCCTCCCATTTAGTTACGCTAACTGCTTTTTTTGGAAGTTCTGTTCTCATTTTCAGTGGTATCTTTTTATATCGCTGCACGTTCTGCTAGCTTTCCAGATGTTTTTTAAAATTTACTTTACAAAACAAGACAGCTCTACACTGTACTAACGTATCAACGCTAATCTCTTAGTTAAACATTTTCTGTTACACAAGCCAATCACCACTGAGTGTTCATTTGTGTATGAGAACTATTCTGTATGAATATTTTAGTTAGGATGGATTCCTCGCTTAATCTTGCTATACTAAATTAAAAAAAATGTTACATGTACAGCCATGCAAAGCCTGTATTTTGAAGGTGCTTGACTGTGTCAAGAAAAATGGCAAAACACAAACTCTTATAGTTAATATTGGGCCTTTTAACATGATATAGGTATTTTACAGGCATTCTAATCTCCAGTTATTCTGCTGTGGTCTGGGTGGAAAAAGATTAAATTATTATGAATACAAAATATAAATCATGACAATGAAAATAATGCCTCAACTTGTAGTTACAAAAATTCAGAGATCTGCATTTTAGACCCACAACTGAATACTATAGATAAAATTCTGAATCTGTTCACATCATTGAATATTTTGCCATTGACCATTTGCCATACAGTAAATATTTCACTGATATAGTTTATATGGTATCAAAGGAAGGAGGCAGAAAGAAGCATCAGTAGGGTGTGGTGATATTTTTCTTCATTGCTGAAATTATGATGTGGTATCATATTTATATTCTATCTTCCAGAAGAAATTATGATCATTTTTGAAGTTTGGGAATAGATGGAGTCCAGAATAACCTATAAAAATTACAGGCTTTAATTTTCAATAACATCTGGGATTTCATCTCACCGTAAAAGAAAGTTGACTCAAAATATTAGCTTGCCCTCTCCAAGCAGTCTTTATGTCTACTTGCAGAACTCTTACATTAAATAAGAAGCAACATGTAGGCTGAAGAGCACAGAACAATTTCCTAACAGTGAGATTCAATACCCTGTAAAGCACCCTCTCAAGGGAGGCTGCAGGAGACCCATTGCTTGAGCCATTTAAAACTAAACTGGAGAAAACATATAATACACTGTAGGGAACAATTCTGGATGAGTGGGGACTGTGCTAATTGATTTAACAAACCTTTCCCATTTCTAGCTTCTATGATTTTTCAGCAAATTTAATGGAAGACAAAATATGCAGAGCTTCCAAAATGGCTGAGTACCAATCCTACATCTTTTCATCTGGAACCACATTATATGGGTCTTGTTTAAATTACATCAGAAACTAGGGCTATGCAAAGCAGATATATTATGGGTTTATGATCCACGATAGGACTCTCTACCTCAA